>NC_048277.1:28659831-28959831 GCF_009762535.1 Notolabrus celidotus
AACCAGAACCGAACCGAACCAGAACCGTACCAGAACCGAACCAGAACCGAACCGAACCAGAACCGAACCAGAATTGTACCAGAACAGAACCAGAACAGAACGTTACCAGAACCGAACCAAACCAGAACCGAACCGAACCAGAACCGTACCAGAACCAAACCAGAATTGTACCAGAACAGAGCTTTACCAGAACCGAACTAAACCAGAACCGAACTCAAGCGATCAGAACCAGAACTGTACTCAAGCAACCAGAACCAGAACCAGAACCAACTCAAGCAAACAGAACCAGAACCAAACTCAAGCAAAGAGTTCCAGAACCAAACTCAAGCAAACAGAACCAGAACCAAACTGGAGCAAACATTATTAATGTCCTCATTGAGAAAAATCAGATGCCTCAGCTTGGATGGTCTGATCTGGTTTCTCCTCTCAGTGAGAATGTTGCCCATCATTGTTACTTGGTTGCACTAATAAAGGGAAGGGCTGTACATCTGTGGTTGCATTATTCTATTCTACTGCTTGAAGTATTTACCAGGCTTAACTTGAGGTCATCAGTAGTATCAGCACTGTTAATACATGGAGCTCACATATCCAGAGCTAGGGTCTGTTGATAGCGACAATGCTGTTTGGGTTGCAGTGGCCACTAAGGGTCATTTTATGGCTATGTAATTTATCGTTAAGGGAAAAAGCACCTGGATGAGAGGGGCAGCTGTGGGGGGTTGGAGGGGAGCTATCAGAGCAAGTGGATCAGATATGTTGAAATAGCCAGGCTGATACTGTAGCAGGTGTTTCAATGCTCAGATTTTAGTTGATCCATTCTGAATTCCTGCATGGATGACATATTTGTATTGCTTGAGCAGCCATGCTTGCTAGCCCATAAGATGCTCTTCACCCAGAGGGATGAGGTTAATTCACTGCTCCGTGTGGGTTTAGCTGGTAGTTGGCAAGCTATGTCAGCCAGTCCAGACTGAAATATCTCAAAAATGTAACTTGGTTGGATTTCTATAAAACCTTGAAAGACATTCACAACAGATTAATTTGGGGATCATTATCTAGCGGTCTGATTGCCTCCCTTGGGATGATATTGTATGGTTTTGAATGAAATAGCTCAGAAACCATCTGACTGATTGTCATGAAGTTTTCAGATGCTGAAGGTGCTTGCAGGATCAAATCTGCAGACTTCAGTTTTCTTCTGGCTTTTCCATATAGTTTCTCTTGGGGTTCACTGGTTAGAGGTAAATATTGGAATGCCAAAAGCCCAAACTTGTCCCATCAGCCTAACATTGTCCTTGTGAGCATGCTGGTGTTAAAATTGTATCCAAGTAAATGTCGATAAAAAGCGTACAAGTTCAGTTTGAGAAAGTTCATCTAAACAATCTTTTTTGATTTTTGGAGATGCACTCAAGAGATGACGCACCGACAGATATATTGGGCCTTACGTTCTGAGATGATGGTCCATTTGTTACTCACAGTAAATAGGACACCATCTGCCAGACTCTTACTAGACAACTGTTGGGGTTTTAATATTTTCTTTTATTCACATTTTCATTGATTGAAAACACATGACATATTTATTTCTACTCCATCCAGCAGCTAACTTCAATTCAAGCAGCAGATCAGACACATGTTAGAGTGCAACTGTCTAAATTGCTGAGCAGGGAGTCTGTAAGGAAGAAAGCAATCCATTGGCCTTGCAGCTGAAAGTCTTCAAAGACTTATTTTAAAACTTTTATCACATCTTTTTAATGTGCTGACCAAACAGCATCCACCAGGCTGGGGCAAAGCCAACGAAATTCAAAGACACCGGTTTTGATTTGTAAGCTCTGTTGTGCCTTGGTGTTATTTTGTTGGATTTATAGAAGAAAAAAACAGCATTGACTGTTTGTGTGTGTTTGTCTTTGTATGTGTGTGTATGTGTGTGTGAAGCAGAAGCTTTGAACTTAGTTCTGGCCCAAAAGAAAAGTTCATACTAAGTTCACTTTGATTTCCCATCTCTTCGAATCGTCCAACTTTAAGTTTTGTTGTGCTTTGAAGTTTAAACTATCTGCTGCACCAAGTAACCCAATCTCATCTCTTTATCTCATCTGCAGATTTGACGTTATTTTTAGTCCACTCTGCTTATCTGGCTATTGCTGTTGTGCAATGTGTGTGTGTGTGTGTGTGTGTGTGTGTGTGTGTGTGTGTGTGTGTGTGTGTGTGTGTGTGTGTGTGTGTGTGTGTGTGTGTCATGCAATGTGTGTGTTAGTGAAAGTAAGACAGAATTTAATAAATTGTTTGGAGTACACGTGTTGATGTATAAGAGGTTTGACCTCGTGATGTGCTTTTCATTAACTCAGGGTCTGTAATCAAAGTATTCATTTACACACCAACGATTCTGATGATTAGTTTGGATTTATTATTCAAGAAAAGTTTCCAAAACATCAGATTTAAGTACGTTTCTTTACTATGACAAAAACTGAGTATTTTTTTTGTGGACAGTTATGAAAATATAGAAAAATGAATCTTTAACTGCAAACAATCTTAAGCTGCAAACCTAAACAGAACCATCTGTTTTGTTATGAGATCTAACAAATTGAGTTCTAAAATAATACAAATATGGGATTGTTTCCCGTTTTTGCAGCATCACTAATTCTAGTCAGTGCTTACATGTTGCTTCATTGGTCTGCATCTACTGTTAGTGTTCCTTATTGAATTATTGATAAGTCTGACAATTTCTTCCTCAGCTCATTAGTGAAGCACATTGCTTTAAAAATGTTATAAGATGGGGAGAAATGTCCATCAGTGTTTCCAACAGCTAGAGGTGAGGATCTTGAAATTTTTTTTTTTTTTCATTTTTTACATTTTTTTTAACCAATTATAATCTGATTGAGAAGATGGACGACACAGCATCCCCCATGAGTGAAGCCAAACATTTAGAGCTGAGTTATCGATATAGAAAAGCGAAAAAACGTAGTTAAAAAAAAATTGTTAGGTAAGCATGTCCACTTTTTTATTTTTTATTGCATAAGATTATTTTTTAAACTTTTGTCATCCATAGATTTTGTTGCGTTTTTATCCGTTTTCTGGATAGTTATAGGGCTGTTAGTACTTCTGTCACCTCTTGTTCCAGAACTTTCTTTCTTGTATTTATCAAAAACAAGGAGCGACACCTCCTTCTCCCCCTGTGATTGGCTGCAGTATAATGTAGGTCTTAAAGTTGACCTACCAAGGAACATTAGATGAATGATAAATGAGCTTTAAGCTAACTCTGGTATGATGCATCAAATGGTAACATTTATGTTGAATATTGTACATGGTCCCTTTTATAAATAAATCAAAAATAAAGCTCCTTAATTAAAACAGATCAGTATGGGTCATAGAAAATTTTAGTACATACTAACAAACATTTTTTTATCAAACATTGTGACGGTTAGCTCTTATAATGCTGATTTATTTGCAAGCATCAATTTTTTGGGAGAAGTTGAGTTTTAATTTGTTATTTGAAGGGCTGCAAAGATTCACAAATCTCACAGTTCAGTTATGTTCAATGTTTTACAATGGGAGGAAATGGAGGCATGATATCCATGTTTATATTGAGTCAATGTAACCAAAGCTTGAGAAAAACCCAAAGTATCTACTTCACCGTAACTGATTTAGGCCCCTAATGAATCAATCAGTGTAAAGTTTTGATTCCCACTTTTCTCAGAGCCCGACATGATCTCTCCAAATTGCCTTTTTTTTGTCAAACTTACACTCTGAAAAATAATCCTTACTTTTAAAATTATGTATAAGGAAGCTGGGTTAAGAGTATACTATTCTTGCTTTAAAATGGCCTGAAACCATTACCTGATCACAAAACTCAATGGTGTTATTATATTCTGGTAGATAAGGTTGTGACAGCATCAATATTTAAGTTATCCATTTTTAAACTCTCTGTTCGTGTAAAACATTCACAAAACAGACTGTTGTATACGGTTATAAAGGATTGCTTCACACTTTCAAATATTGATATAAAAACTGGTCTCAAGAATAAGGTAGTTTTTGGTTGAAGTCTGGATTTGCTGCTCAGTTTCTCCATTAATCATGTAATTTATTTTGATTGCTGAGCAGGCTGAATCTAATCTCAGCTGAAGACGCTCCAGTCAGGTTAATTGTGTTTATAAAGATCAATATTGAAAATAAGTTTTAAAGAACTTCTTCAGAACATACAACACAAGGAAGCTGAAACAAGCCCTTCAGGGGGGAAAGATAAAAACCATCAAAGCAGAATATTATTAACACAGAACCAGACCAGGCTGGTATACTGAAGCCTGAAGCAGTGGCTTTTATGGACATATTTGATTTTCTCTTATGAATACAGTCCTCTAATGATATTATGCTGTAAGAAGTCAGATGATGATTTGCAACATGCCCCTTAGTTTGCAGAGTTTTATAACTTAAACCAACAACATGAGTGCTTTGCAGATCGCTGCAGGAGAAGCACAAACAAAAATACTCCCTTCTCCGATAAAATTTGTTAAGTCATGAGCCAAAGCTTTTACAACATGACATTTGATTTCTTTTCCTCCCTTTTGGGCTCTCACTTAAAATAAATAGACTGCATGCCTTTTGTTGTGCAAGTTGTCATAGAAACACTGGCTGTAAGGCCCTAGTAAACCAGGAGCAACAATAATAGAGCGGGTCCTGGTCACCATGATTACAGGCACAACAATGATGCAGTAGTTTGACGGTATGGCAGGAAGAGTTGGCCCCTTTGTAGGTTATCCATTTGTGCAAAATGCCCCCTCAGTCCCCCCTCGATTAACACCTGAGTCTGTCTCTTGAATACAGATTATAAAAGTGTCTCCTGTAATATTGGACTCATAGCAAGTTTAAGTGGCTGAGAGTTTGATTTGAATATCCTCCTAGATTAAATGACTCTGCATCAGCATACTAAAACATGCCGGGGTTACGAGTGTGAATGTGATTGAGAGAGGCACCGGTATAATAGCATTCATTAGTCATAACTTTCCCAGGCAGAGCACTGGCGAGTCTATATGCTAATATTCTTCCTGGGATGTAAATCTGTGAGCTTGCAGTGCCCGTCGCAGCACTGTGGACCTTTCTGCATGAAATGAGCTGACTCTAACCTGACTAATGTTCCCACACATTGCACTGTAAACTGTATTGATTTTTTGTCAGGTTTTTTTCCAGCCACTAGTCTTTGACTGGATGAAATGGCAGCTGGCTGGGGCACTGTGCAGAGATGAGACAGGGGTTATTTACTGGTATCATCAGGCAGAAAACTAAAGCTGGAGGCTGTCATGGTGGAAATAATTTATAAGGGTTTTTACCTTTGTAAGGAAAGGAGACTCATGTTATATATCATTCTAAAATACATCTTTGTTGGTTAACATACTAATATTTACAAAGCTAAAATCAGACTAAATTAAATGTATTTCCAAAGGGAAAATAACTACAATCTCTAAGTTGGTGACCATTTAAGAAAGCACCTTTGTGTGTGGAAAGATGGAGAGAGATGGAATACATGTTTTGGGTTTATTGTCAAAGTCAAACTTGTATTTTAGTCCATCTTCAATTTTTCCTATATTAAAATTTTTGCATGCTGTTATTCAAGTTTAAGTTGATGTTAAAGCTGGGCGATATTAAAAAAGATGTCATCACAGTAACTTTTTTCACATCAGTCGATATCGATAATTATCATGATAAAATTCAAATCATTATTTCATTGAAATTTAAAGGCAGATTTTTGCTCCCGAGTGAAAGTTGAAGATGGTTTGTTGACTTGTATCTGGATTTAGTTTTCTGATAAGTTTCTTGAATCCATCATTTTTGACAGTGCTAACAGGAAGCAGGTCTTTTGTGTGAGATGAGATATTTGTGAAGTTTTAGTATGTAGATTCTTATTTTTCTCAGGTTGAGATCATCTGCATAATCAGATGTATTTACCCACATCCTGAAAGTGTACTTAATTTAGTGTATCAAGTTGATAGTTAATGCAGTCAGCACAGTGTGAGAATAACGACTCTGCTTTTGAGCTGCTGCGTTTTCTTCAGTGTTGCTGTTGCTCGTTTCAGCTGTGTTTCAGCCATATTGGAAATGCGGAACTCAACTAGGCAGAGTGTGACGTAGTGTGAGCCTCCTAGCCAATAGCTATGTGTTCCCTACCGGGAGTCACGTCAGTCATGTCCTTATGTGGGCAAAACTCGTAATCTTAATATCTTCTGAACCGTTACGTTAGAAAAAAATTCACCCCCCAGTGTGTGCCATTAGAGAGATTAGCTTCATAGGACCAAGCCGTTTTTTGAACCAGGCTGTAAACATGTTTATTAATGCTGCAAAGATCGTCTTTTTCCCATTCATGTCTATGTGGTTTCCGATGTTTCTGCTGCCAGCCTCAAGCGGATTTTCGATGTATTGCAGTTTATAGCACTTCCACATTGGATGATCATTTGAGACTGGAGGTTGCCGCTTGGTTAACATTCTGCTCCTAACCAAGGGAGAGGTTCCGGTGGCTGGTGGGGAGGCTTTCAGCAGTGTGACTGCCCCCTGGTGGCTTGCTGCAGTATAGGTAAAAAAAATCCGTCTCCCCCATTCATTTGAATGGGGGAGCAGTCAAACTTTAAAAAATAAATACACGTCGTACGAATGTTTCTCACATCCGTATGCTGTGGTGATATGTAGTTAGTATTTGAGTGTTTTGTGGTCAAGGCCTCTTTTTCCTGAAAAGTTTCCTTTTCGTTAGTTATTAGAGTTTAAAAAACAGGGTTTTAATTCCGGGTTTCCTTTGATTCACAGCCGCCGTGGAGTGAAACTTCAAAGGACACACAGCGTCTTGTGACGTCACGCTGTAGGGTAGAGCTTAAATACAGTGGCTTCCCAGGCTCTGGTTGCACAATGGCGGCGCCCAGGAGCGGGATTTTTTGGCTTCAGAACCGTACAACGGGAAGAGGCGGAGCAACGCTGTCCATTTTTATTTACAGTCTATGTTCCTAACGTCTTAAGCCCCGCCCACCTCTTACCCTGTGACATGATTGGCTGTTGAATGTCGTCTTCTTCTTCTGTCCAATGTTGGGTGGCAAATAGCGCTCAAGGCTCCTTAGTGCCCCCTCTCTTTCCAGTGGTTTGGGGGTGTAATTACATGTTTATTTATATCAAATTTGTGTCGAACATTTGTTATATTTATATTGAGAAAAATAATATAACGATAATT
This sequence comes from Notolabrus celidotus, assembly GCF_009762535.1. Taxonomy (NCBI): domain Eukaryota; kingdom Metazoa; phylum Chordata; class Actinopteri; order Labriformes; family Labridae; genus Notolabrus; species Notolabrus celidotus. Next base: position 28,667,021 of record NC_048277.1, read on the forward strand.
ATCATTATCCAATGATCGCCCAGCCCTAGTTGATGTATGAAAACAATGTATTGCTTGTATGTGTGACCCATAGACTGTATAAAACCTGGAGGTAGTCTCAGTGATGTCACTCATCAGTTTCTGAAGAGGTGTTTTGAAGCCCAATGATGGCAGCCACCACATTGAAAATGCTGACTCAACCAAAATTTTGATCAACCTAGAAAAAGCCACGCCCTGAATTGTGCGTATTTATGGACCACATTTCAAAACAGGTGATTAAAGTGGCTACCAGGCTGTGCACATGTTTACTTCTGCTGCAAAAACAGTCATGTTGACATGGGTGTTATTGGTGCTCGCTTAGCTTTTGAAGCCAGCCTCAAATGGACACTTGAGGAACTGCAGATTTTTCCACTCATGCATTAGCTTTATTTTTTACCAGATCATTTTTAACACTGCCAAGAATGTCATATCTTTGGAGTTGATTTTTTTATTGTCGGCAGAATCCTTGATCCCCTACTCACCCAATTTTCATTAAGATTGGTGGAATAGGTAAGCGTACATGGGGTGTCATATTTTGTAGGGATGCTACATTATCGACCATATTGTAACAATGGCATCTGTGAATGGTTTGGTGCTATGTAATATTAAACAAAACTCAAAAGCTGCCTCAACCATAAATGTAGAGAAAAATTCCTCAGATATGCTAGAAATGCGTTTTTTCACAGTTGATGTAAGAGACGAATATTGACTTTGGAGGAGGCCTGGCGTCCCAGAGTGCCTTTCTAGTATATGTTTGTACTTCATCATGGGTGAGATCAGCCTGCGGTTGTGATCAATGATCTTTTGTTGATAGGCAAGCAGTAAGCAAAAGGTTCCCTGCTAATAGATTGAATTGATTCCCTCGGGACTTGAGGAGTCCGTCTAATGTAGCTAAGGATGAATCCTATAGCAGCCCTGGAGTTGGCCTGTTGCCCTGGTTTAAGGAGTAAGTCATGGCTGGTTGATGACTGGTGCGTAATATATTGCAGAGACGTGAGGAAGAGCTCAGAGATTCGATCTTTGGTGAGTAGATTTGTAGCGCTCAGCCAATAGTGCTTCCCTCATCAATACTGCAGCTCGGCTGGATGGAGCTGACGGCGGGTGCTGAGAGCCGAGCATGTGAGCTGCATGTAGAGAGGAAAAGGGAGAGAAAAACAGAGAAAGGCATGCTGAAAGCCAGAGAGGTGGAGCAAAGATAAAGAATAGGAGGGAGGTAAACTGAGAGTGTGAGAAGGAGAATGTTTGAGCAAACCAATAGCAACAGGAAACCCAGGGATGGAGAGAGTGAGTAAGGAGAGTAGACAGTGGAAATTAGAGGATGCCACAGGGCAGCTGAAGGCAGGAAACGAGGTTTGGTCAAAACTGCTACGTTGGACACATGGGAGCAGCACGTACATTGGCACAGTGAATGCTAAGCAGTTAAACCTAGAAGCAGATTGGATTGTTTGGTTTGTGTATTTTATTTATCCAGAGTCACAGGCACCACCTCTTTGAAATGTGTCATTACAGGTCAAACCTGCAGGGTAACAATTCATACAGCTTCCCTTTGGCAAGCTTGCTGCAGGGCAGGGACCGGGGAAAGTGCCATGTTTGTGGTTTTAAACTTTATTCAAAGGCCATGCAGGAGCCATCCACACCCACCGTCAGTCGTGTCAGGATTATGAGATGAGAGTAATTTAATGTCAGCCTGCAGCACTAGATTTTGTAGTGGCAGCTGAGCAGAATTAATCACCTGTTACCCATTAAACACTTGAAAGGTTTTTGGGTTTATAAGTAGTTTAAATCAAGGAGTGGGCGATATGGCAAAAATATCATGTCTGGATTTTATCACCATTCTTTTTCATGTTTATTTTCAAGACAATTTTGAAAGTTACTGACCAGTACACCCACACATTTTTCCCTTTTTAAAATAAAGTCCTCAAATAAAAAAGAATAGCACACCATTAAAACCAAAGAACCTTTTTGAGCAGATTTAACCTTTTGTGTTTGCCATCTTTACAGAGCGCCTATGCGGATACCGAAAAGACACAGAGTCTGCTGTTCTGTGTGCCTGTTAGCTATTAGTGTACACACTATTATCAGAAAACATTAAGAGCTCACAGGAAATCTTTTAAATTGAAGTATTTTAATACTTGGCATGCACAGCTTAATAATATGGTTGATTCACATTGACATGGTGGTGTGTCTGCATCCAAACCTTTGGTCAGTACATTAACTTCATTATAAACAAAGTCAACATGCTTCCTTATGTGAGCTTGAACTGCAACAGATAACAACAGAATGTGCTGATACTACCGTCTCTCTAGATTTGCTGATCATGGACAAACGTTCAAATCCTTAAAGATCTAATATTGTCTTATGTCACACCTGTTAAAATCTAATCATAGAACCCTATGTCTGCAACGCTCTTTTAGCCTGCTACTTGATTTTTTTGGTGGTACTTTGGAGCATCACAACATACCTTAAATTCAACATAGTCTATCTTTTGAAAGTTGAGGTGACTAACACATTTAGCTGATTAGCAGTAGTGTTATTATCATTCATTCAATCATTCCTGAGAAGAACTACTGTCACTGACTCCATCTGTCTCTTCCAATTTTTGTAAACTCAGTTTGACAGAAATGTTTGGAAGGAATCATTTCACATTTGGCCATAACATCTGACTTGACTCGAGGCTAAACTCATTTGAATTTGATAGATCAGGGGTAAGCGCTGTGACCTCATATTTATTACATTCTCCTAAATGTGATATGTCAGCAGCACAGGGGAAGATTTTATTACATTTGGTTATTTCATAAAAGTTTAATGCAAGATACAATCAGCAGTCAGTTATTGAGTAATCAGGTTGCTCAACCACTTGTGCAAGTCTACTGACAAGCCTGTACTCTGCAGAGAAAATATACGCAGAACATTAAATGAGTGAGGTAAAATTTCCACTTTAATGAAAGACTACTTATGCTGTTGATCCTTTTTGCTAAAATATTTGCAATTTACTAATATATTCCAGTTAGCTCTGTGATGGACTGGTGACCTGTCCGGAGTGTACCCTATGTTGCTCCCAGTGACAGCTGGGATGGGCCCCAGCCCCCCCTGCGGCCTCAAATTGGTTGAGCTGTATCGATGGATTGATGGATGGATGGATGGATGGATGGAAGTATCTTTCCGGTCTCTTATCTCAAACAGAGATAGGCTGTCTATTGGAAACAACAATAGATTTGAACTGACACTTGGCTGGTTGTTCGAACATAAAACTGTGAGTTTGTAATTGACGATTTTACTAAAACAGCTGCTTGAAATGAGAAAATGGCTGTAAAACCCAAACAGTTTGCCAATATATTATGCAGAAAGACTCTCAACTCTCAACAGCTGTGGGGGACTGGTGGGTGATGTTCTCAATCTTTGGCGAGTAGGGGGATATCCTCCACACATTGTTCTCTAGAGGTAACTCCTGTCGTTAGGGGTGGAACGATTCTTTTTAACAATGATTCAATTCGTATCACGATTTGTTGTTGCCGATGCGATTAAAGGTCGATATTGGTTCATTTTGACCAATAAGATCCGAAACAATTCAGTGACTTGAAATCGATTTAGTAACTTTTTATCCAAAAATTCAACCAGTGTGACTGTGAAATGAATACCTTGATACTGGTCCAGGCACCGTCCAGGCACCTCTTGCAGCTGTGGGGCTGCAAGAGGTGCCTGGACGGCCGGCGTTGTGTGAAATCCCATGGCGCCTGAGTAGGTGGCTGGATAGATTTGTCGTGTTGCCGTGATACTGTACTTGACCTTTACAAATCCTACAAACAGCGAGCGACTTATTTAGAACATCTCCGTCTTTGCAAAAGCCAAAGTGTTTCCACACGCTGGCCTGCAATGGTTGCTTGATAATTTCTTGCTCGCCTGCTTCTCCTCTGCCATCCGCCATGCTATGTTTTGTTGTCTGCTGGCACGTGGCAATGACGTCACAGACAGGCAGCCTGAATTGAGTAACGTTAGACGTCTTTATTATTAAAAGTGCAAAAAAAACACATCCATATAAAGTCTGCCGTGCTTCAATCCAATGCGTTATTTCCTAGTATGGATACAATTGATTTCTTACCATTTAAAACAATGTTAGATCGATATATGTCGCCCTGAAGGCCAACTTGACGAGCACAGATTGATGTCAACTCAAAGGAATATAAATCGATTCATCGATGTAGTAGATGAATCGTTACACCCCTACCTGTCATCGTACACACCATTTTCTCCATCATAAATCTCAATCAACAGATTCTGCAACTAACAACACGGTCTTAGATGTCTTCTCTCAGCTCTAACTCTATATTTGCTACCCAAGTTGCTTGTCCAACTGTAAACCATGTCAAAGCATGGAAAGCAAGTCTTGGTTATCGCTGAGCACTGGCTACACCAGAAACCTTGAGAAGTCTGCGGTCGCTCCCAGAGGCTGTATCGTTGTCAGACAGCTAACAATGGGTTCCAAGATTGAGTTATTGTTAGTGTCAGTTTAACCTAATATGAAAAACTGTTTGGCACAAGAGCATCTGGTGCCAGCTCTGTTGACATCACTGTTTTTATAACGTCACAGTCCTCAAATAGACTTCCTCCACAGAAATAGAACGAGATGTATGGACATTATTCATACTTTCAAACAGACCGGCTATCCCCCCCGTACAGATCATTCATTGTAGTGAATTGAAATCTGATATCAGCTGCTTCCTCTGTGATGTCTAAGCGGTAACAATTTCCTCCCTTGTGACCACAGTGCCAGTATTATTGCTGGCTGCCTGTCTAATTGAATATATTCCTGAAGTAGGATACTGGAGGTGTTTTAACTATAGGAACTCATAAATTCAAATTTAGCTTTTCAACAGCAAGAAGTTCGTAAGGTGTGCTAGTGATGTGGAAGAACTGGTTGCCTCTGGACTGAGCACTTAGTCTGAGTCTTTGATGGACTCAAAGGTTTGGTTTTTCCACTGAATTTTCTTCCCCCTTTTTCACCCTAGATGTGTGTCTGATTCTGGAAGCCGAAGCTTAAAGCTTTTCCTCCTGCTCTCCCAGGATGTCAGCCAAAGATAGTGTAAGATCAGAGCAAATCTGCCGAGTCAATCGGCCTGAAAGAGGAGACAGAAGGAGAGAGAGTTTCAAAAGGAGGGGTTCCCATGTCCAGACTGTGTGAGGTCCAAATAGGATTTGTCATACAAGGAACAAGAAGCAGAGATTTGTTCTTCTCTCTCTCTCTGAAGTGTGGTCCAGCTCTGCGGTTGCAGGCCAGTGGGTCATCATGGGTAGAGTCAGGGAAGGCATTAATAGGGCATGTAATTCTGTGAGGACAGGAGCTTCTCACAGTCAGGGAGGATGAACACAGTTCAGTCACTCTCTACTGCCACCTTCTGGAAATTTGGGAAGAAGGAAATGTGCTGACTCAGTCCTATCTCTGATGAAAATTATAATTCATTGCTGCTTTTTTTTTCACCATCAGAATTATTTACTTACTTCAACCTAGTCATTGTTTTTTTGAATGGCTTGATCTTTACACCTTTCACGCAAAATAGAGTAATAGTCTGACAAAGCTTTGATAGTCATACCTATCAATGTTAGAATCTCCTTTTTAATTTACATGTATTCTGCAGTTTGTGTTTAACTGAGACCTGAGACAACCAGGACATATTAGTGAACACTTCAACCCCTATTTCTTTTAGTTTACATTGTAACACTGATTAAGAAGACTGAAAGCAAGATGGCACTTGCAGCTTAGTTTGAGTAAAATGATAATATGTGCTGTCTTTTGGATATTTCTCCTAAAAGTGTTGTGCAGTTTTTGGAGTACAAATCAGGTCTTGTACACTCTACAGCTGAAATATTATTTGATTAATTATCTGAGCTTTTATTAGTTCATAGTACATATTACAGAATTGTATACATATTATTTGAACCTGCATGTTGAAGCTATATTGCAATGAAGCATCTTGCGATTCTTGTGGAGTTCATTTAGCTCTTCTGTGTACATTATGATATAACAACTGGTTTTCCAAACTGTAAATACATCAGATTATCAAAATGAAATATTATGTCGAGGAAATTGGAAAGACTTTTTCTATCCCTTAGGTTGCATATGCTGAATACGCATATGTATAGGTACTACATATGCCTGAGGGGCGAGACTCAGGGGGAACTCAGCACTGAAAGGCTGCTGGCTCATTGCTTGGAGTGCTCTGTTTCTTGCACAATTGAAGTTAAATATTTATCTCAGTTTCTTGCATCTTAAATTGGCAAATTTTCATGAAGAGGTCCCACTGAAAGAGAAGACTAAATCCAATTTACGCTGTTCAAAAGATGTGATTCTGTTAAACAAGGAGTGAAGGCATGAGGAAGGCATTAGTGGAAAAACCTTCGTCCTGCTCCTGCTGATCATATTTGTGTACGGTTGTCTGTGTTGTCATACTTTTGGTACACCTTTGCAACACTATGAGGCTAAATGCAGCATGTCACTTTAATGTCCCCTTTAAAAAAAATCTCCCCTCATGGGCCCAATCTCAATGTCCTCCCTAAACCCTAAGCCCTTCTTGAGTTAATTGACCTCACCTGGAAAGTGATCGAGGGCAGGAGGCTGTAAGGGCTCAAAACTGTATAATTGGGAACCTGCATGACGGCATGTAGCTCACCTTAGCAGCATTAGGAATTTTTATTGCACAACTTTTACTTTCCTCAAATTCAAGGTGAACTTGCTCTGCATTCAGATGTCTTGTTTTGGTTCTGTCTTTTTTCTCCCCTGTTTGCACTGTTTTTTGTGCTTTGTAATTCTCTGCTTTTTTATTGTGAAGCACTTTGTAACCTTGTTAAGAAAAGTGCTATATAAATAAAGTGTATTATTATTTATTATTATTATTATTATTATTATTATTATTATTATTATTATTATTATTATTATTATTATTATTATTATTATTAAGGGACCGACTTACTGTCATGTGATGCAGACTCTTATCACACAGACTGCTTAACCACAACATTTTGTAAATGGCCTATATGAATATAAAACTATAAATATTTAAATTTTACTGTTTATTTGGCTGTTTTCTACATTTACTTACAGGCAACCTGTTTTGTAACACCAACATTGGTTGCACCTTCCATGCTTCTTACTGGTCTCCCTTTTTTAAAATCTCATGTTTTGGCATTTGTTTACCCTTCCATGCTAATGGGTTTCCCCTGGGAATCCCATGTTTCACATCACAATGCAATGAACTATGGGTAATTCCCTCACGCTAAGTCTGCAAAAATGCCCACTTACAGCAAGGGTACATAAAGGGCTCAAAAAGTCTGTGAGAGCTCCCTCACGCACTTGAAGATTTGACAGTGGGACGGCCCTAAACCCTCACGGACTTAGCGGGACCAGCCTCAAAGTGTGTGAGTGTGTGAGTGTGGACATTGAGATTGGACCATGGTGCTTATTCAATAACTTTTGCAGAATACAAAACCACCATTGTCGTAAAGTCACTGATCCTGTTAAAATCAAGGAAAGGTCAACAAAAAGCAGCTCCAATAAAAATGTACAGTTTTAATTTTTAAAAGAAACTGCAACAAGACCATGAGATGCCAAGATGCTTCTTATGTTATCTGAGAATATAGGTGAGTAGATGGGTTAATGACTGACAACTGACAATATGAGTGTTGTGTCATTGCTCATTCCGATAGTATCCTAGACTGCTTTAATCGTCTTTAATCACCACCTCTCAAGCTCGCAATCTGGCCCCAAGGTATTTGTTTGTCGCCGCATCTCCACAGCACACTAACCCCACTCTCCTGAGAGTGTGTGAATGTACTCTACGTGTACACTGCATGTGCATCCTTCATAGTCCATGCATCTGCTCCGTTCTATCAAGGCCTGCTGCTGCTCTTGTAAACATTGAGTAATGCGCAGGCAGTGCTGAGCCGTCTGGTGTCCTCATTCAGCCCTGCTTCCATACCTAGGAGGAGATTCTTCGTTAGCTCTACAAGCATCAACAGCTTAGATGATTCAAGGGATGTGGTTATAAATAAAAAGGTGGGTAAACCTCCAGCTGGTCAGATATACTGAACCAAACACTGACTTATGGATATAGCAAACTTAAGAATGAAGTGGCCCAATTTGAAATATAAAAACCTTCCATAAACCTCTGAGCACTCAACTCTGAGCAGTATATTAATTTGACTTGTCAACTGAGCACATGTAGTGGTGCATTTTGTTGGTTAAATTAAATTAAGATGAAATTAAATGGTTGTATGAGGCTAATTTGCCAGACTGTTTTTTTCCTTTTGACTTCTTTTTCCAGACAAAACAAACAAACACTTTCAACTAAGAGAGAGATGATTTCATGGAGACACAATCCTTCATTTTGTGACCCTCTCTTGGATTGATAGTCCTTGTTATGGTGCATTTGGGGGTAAAATCAAATGGAGTGTTTGTATACTTTTTAACAATGAGCTCTTTCATGATTGTGTTCATGGAAAATGACGCAGTTGCTTGGCTGACACTGGCTTGTTGGAAAATTGTAATAAGTTGCCTTACCCTACTTCTGATGTCTGAAATTTCCCGGTTATTACAACGTGGCTCTTTTTTTCCGTATGATTTATTTAAAGTTGCATTATAATTCAGCAGAAATGCAAGACATATCCTTCCAGTCTGCATCTGTCCTGACTAACCTTTTCGGTGTGATTGCCGTTTGACCCCATTTAGTCTAAACATGACTTCTGTAGTCTCATATTTAGCCACCAATTTCAGGCTATTCCAGTCACATTACAGCACTCCCTGTAAACAAAGCACATTATCATATTCATTATGTTGACGCAATGCTTACTGGTGGTGACCATAGACTGTTTTCTCTTCTCTGATCACAGAACACTGGAAACACAGGGCAGTCATTGTTGTATGCCCCCTCAGCTTGTGGCTGACGCTGTTTATTCGGCTCAGTATTAAAAAAAGAAGCAAAAATAAAAACATCTGATTTGTTTCGTCTCGCTGTTTTGCCTCCCAAAGTGCTGCTTTATACTCGCCTCTGGTGACCTGTGTCCCACCATGAATGTGACGCACACTGTGAGTTAAGAGTGCAAGTGTGTCAGGATGAGTGTTAGGAGTGTAGTTCTTACTCTATCCAACAGAGGATAGCCATGTCCTAGTTTTTAGTCCTATGGAGAAAGGATTCATTGTAGGTGCCAGAAGTGACTGAATCTGCAGCTTGACCATAACATTTATATGTATATAAATGTAATAATATTTTTTATTTTTATTATTATTTTTATCATCATCATCATCATCATCATCATCATCATCATCATCATCATCATCATCGTTATCATTCTTTGTATTAAAGTTATAATAATAATAGTAATAATGATAATAATAATAACAATAATGCAGTTATTTGTGATAATTATTATTATTCTAAATAGTATTACAACAATATGATAACAATAATACATTATTATTAAAATCATAATACATTATTATTATTATTATTATTATTATTATTATTATTATTATTATTATTATTATTATTGCATCTATTTATTAACTTTAAAAACAGGGGTTTCTTGACAAACCAGCATTCTTACAAGGTTTCTAGTTTTACATGAGTCAATCAAATGCACTCAGATATACAGTTTCACTTACTTTAATATCTGTCTTGCCTCCTCTTGAATCCTGGCTCGCGTTGAAATACATATTCGGAAAGCGGTGCCCTGTTTTGGTGCTTGGTTGTGAAACAGGCCTCTCTGTTCCCACCAGGTCAAAGGTCAACGGATCAATCAGAGCAGAAGGCAACATCTGACACGTGAATAAATGGAAATAGAATTGCCTGCCATAATGCTAATTCAAAGGCAACATTGTGATTAATTGATATCTGTATTGTAATTTTAGTTAATTCAACTGGGAAGTTTAAATATATTTCATTGAATCATAAAAGTCAATATTACCTTGCATACAAGCTTAATTAGTGTTGCACATATCAATATTTAAGCAACACCACTGAATGAGAGTAACCTCTGCATTGATTCAGAGAGCACATTATAATCAGGATTAAAGAGCTAATCAGTAACTCTAGAGACTTTGTTGCTTTAGAGCAGAATTTGTCAGGACACTAAGGAAACAGTTTTATTTTATGGTCAATATTTTCTAGTTTTTTATGATTTTTTTTAAATTTCTTATTTCATTATTTTTTGATATAATGCCTCCTTTAGAATTACATAAAGTTTTAAAGTCGTACATACATTTACATTATGAGGGGCACAGTTTATTTGACTGAAAGGTGGTTAGTTGTAGCTGTTTGCCTGGAGGCTTAAGACTCGCCTCAGCACCTCCTCTTTGCCTGTGTGTAGGCCGACTGAAAGTAAGGTGGAGTCTGCATTTCCAACATGGCAATCACCATCATTGGGCTTTAAAATACCCAGAAACCAATGGGTGATAACACAGAGACTACATCCATGTTTTACTACCCCACAACATGCTTGTAAAAACTCCCATAAAACGCATTACAGCTGAATTTAAATGGAAATGGAAGCTACAAAATAGTCTCTGTGTGTTTAACGGCACAGATCACAGACAAATTAACGGAGCTTGAAATGGTAATGATGAAATAAAATGGTAATTTGGCTTCCTGTTCTCTTTGTATGCTGCCATATTGCAGTGATTCCAAGTTGTTTGTGGATTTTGCTGGTGTTCCTAAATTTGAAACCCAATTTTAAACATGTTTTTTTGTATCTGAGATAGTTTGTTTCTGTTTTTTTTGTGTTTGTAAGCAGCAGAACACATAGTTTTACATTCACTAGTGTAGTTTTGGTGTTCACAAAAAACACATAATTCCAGGATGTCTCTTGAGGCCCTGGTTAGTTAATGTAGATGTATTTTGGCATTAGCATGAATAAAGAAAAACAGGCAGATTAATAGAAACTGTGTTTATTAAATGAGGATACCCTACATAATTATATTGCAGGACAAATCTCGGCATTTGTGATAAACTTCATTATAGTATTGTTTTAACAATTTAAAAAATCCCCACAAAGAACAACTTGAAAACCATGTCATGTGTTACTGCACCTGCCCATCCTCCATCCTCCATGATCGTGCTGCGAGCGTTAAAAACACACGGCCGTTTTGTCCGTGTGCTTGGTTACTAAGTGTTGCTGAACCCCATGTGTGATGAAATCCATTTAAACATGGCAGCCTGGTGAAGCAGCTGAGGTCAGAGAGCAGGAAGGGAGGGCGGAGGTCATACATTCATCAATTAAACACACACCACTTAGCTAATGAGCTATCACCTTCACACACACACGCACACACATGCATACAAGCACTTGGTGCTAATACTGAATCATTATCTCCCTGTTTTTTGGTATTCATTCACTTTGTGGATCTACAAATAGGCTGTTTTTGAAACCACCTGCTACATACTACCCACAATATGTAGAATGCTATGTACTGCATACTACATATTGCGTTTGAAGGTAGTATGGCTGTTCTGTTGGTTGGGTGTCGCCGGATTTCCAGTTTTGGAAAGCGGAAGTAAACAACGGCCAAGCTGATAGCCAAACTCCCTATTTGGCATCACTTATGTTTTCAAAAGTTAAGAAGTGGTTTATATGGAATTTAATAATTTTCAAGGCACCTAAAAACTGAGTGCCCCCCGTCATACACAGAAAAAAGAAGAAGCAGAACGTTTTTTGGCATACTGCAGATTTTGCTCTTGTTCACATACTGCACACTACATACTGAGTTTAGGTCAAATCAGTACGTACTAGGGATGACCACAATTAATCGATTATCGATTAATTGATTGTTAAGAAATTACTCGAAACACGCATTTTTGTTATCAATTTTCCGTCACGTGGAACAAACATCATGTGGTCTCATATTACACTCAGCTATCAGGGAGGTGTTTTAAGTTTAAAGCATGTTTGGATGTGATTCAGTTGTTAAAGCGGAGATGCTCTGCTGGCGGCTGCGGCTGCGCGTCAGGTCTCCACGTGCGCTTTTTTAAAAGAGGATCAATACAAAACTGCTGCCAACAACGACAAAGACACGAAGGTTCACAACTATAAACAGGACATTTCCCACCTTTGGATACGAAGGCAACAGACAGGTGGGAAATTCAGGTACACTATGTTTGCAGACCAGCAACATCAGAGCCGTCTGAGCTTTTCTGCAGCTGGACTGATTATGACCCGGTTGCTCTCCCGGCTGACACCTGACCGAATGCACATGTTTATTTTTCTCAATAAGAACGAGTAGGCAGAAAACTGGACACTGTGAGTCTGAAGTACTTTTCTGTTAGTAGTCTCAGCCTTCACTTTATAAGATTATGTCCGCGGAGAATATTTTAATGAGCCTGATCGTTGATAATCTGCGTGTCAAACATATACCCGTATTCAATCCTGTGTTATATGCATTTTGTTGCTGTAGAAAATATTATTTAGGGGGAAAACAACGTATTTGGCTTTGTTTTTGACGTAAGAATAGTACTTTTTTTTTATCAATTAATCGATAATTGATCGTTAACATTTCCAAAAATCGATCACGGAAAATACTTAAAATGAACATCCCTACTGGGCGGTTTCGAAAAACAGCCACAGTCTCCTTTCCCTCTCTTCACACACCTACTGCTCAACACACACTTGCTCAAGCTCACTAAGTGCACACATTCACACATAGCATTGTATAGTGCATTCTCAGGGGTAATGAGGCACAGAAAGTGCAAGCTGCTTACCTTTGTGTATGTCCAAATGAGTTACGATCACTCAACACTGACCACACTGACCAGTAACTGTGCTCTTTCTTTGTGTGTGTGTGTGTGTGTGTGTGTGTGTGTGTGTGTGTGTGTGTGTCTGTGTGTGTGTGTAATTCATTTTTCTGCTTAATGTGAAGAAATCAAAGTGATGTGATGTGTGTTAGAGGAACATAATTTGTGAAGCCCATGACTGCTTGCAAGGAATTTTTGACCAAAGGAACATGTGACATCACCAGGACTAAGACAGGTGTTACTAATTACACCAAACTGAACATTACTGGGTTACTCTCACTTTAACGATGTCATTGAGCAAGTTCAGGTTTCTTGTTATTGTGCAATAAGGGACATTGTCATGGCTTAACAGCACAGTTGAATGGAGCCAATGTTTTGCCTAGACATTTCATTTGAATGCTCCTTATTTGAACTAGTTTTAACATTTGAAACTGCATGAACAACAAGCTGTCCTAAAGCTGTATTCTTTTTTAATTTCACCAGAAATTTCAGTATTTTCAAGATTATTGTGAAGTTTCTTTGTCACTCGATTGGAAGTTGTCAGGCTTTAGTTTGTCTGTATTTGTATGCTGGTTGTGTGGTTACCTTAGAGCTCTACCAGTGTGGGGTTTTTGGAGATCAAATAAGAAGCAAAAGTCATTGATTACCGGTATATTGATCAATCTGTTTGGATACTTTTTAAAGAAGTAGTATGTCAAAATGTATAAGTATATGGGGAATTTTAGCTGGCATGAAAACGTTCTTTTTCTAATTGACAAGACTTGGAGCCCCTTCACCGAATATTTAAACAAAACTATTATTCACCTGGATGAGGACTAGTTGCCTCCCTTCTGTCTTCTTCCCTCTCTCCCTTTTTCTTTAATCATCATTAATGTTTATTTACCCTTTTATTATATCTATTTATCATTTTTTAATATATAATAATAATAATAATAATAATACATTTTATTTATAAAAGCGCTTTAAAAGATTCTCCAAGCGCTTTACAGGAAAATAAGATAAAATTATACAATAGAAAAGCAAAGGAAAACAGTGCAAAAAAAAAGCAAAGAAGAGCAAGGCAGCAAAATAAAACAAAACAAGAAAAAAAAAAAAAAAGGCTATATATCAATTATTTTTATTATTTAATTGTTTTTTGTTTTTTCAAAATATACAAGAGGTGGGAGGTTCGGGTGGGAGGGGCTTAGGGTTATGATAATGACAGTGTGAGTGTTGTAGTTCAGTACTTCCACTGGTGCACACACTCCTGTTTGTCTCTCCTCTTTTACACTGCCACTGTTTATATGCACGGTAATTTAAGAAATCAATAAAACAAAATGTGACAGGAAGAAAGAAAGAAAATATAATTTCTCTGTAAGTAATATGCACAAAGTTTCACTGCATGACTTACCAGAAGCAACTCAGAAGAAGCACTTTTTTTTTACCTATGTCTTTATGGATAGGACAACAAAGATAGACTGGAAGTTACTAATTCAAATGACTGACATGTTAACTGTCATTACTGTTATTACATGGCTTTCTCTTGGCTGTGTTAAATACTCTCTATACATTATCCCTTACATAAAAGGGAACACTTCATTACAAATATTAACATTGCCACAGTTCATTCCCCTCAGAGCAAATCACTATACACAATCAATATGAATGTAAAATGTAACCATGTGTACATTAAATGCTTCAATGCTTTTTTAAAAGATCTACTTTTTCTCTGACCCTTGCATTTTAAAGGCCTAATGCACTGAACTAATGCAACACAGCCCTTGCTTTGTGTGCAGCTATACATACAGTTTCCACCGGCTATATGGCTTCTGAGTCGTAGACCAATGCTCACCATATGGAAGTCTGCAGGAAAGAAAAGGAGCTGCTGTAAGGCAGACCTGAGGCTATCAGTATGTCAATCAATCTGGACACACAGTGCTCACACTTCTATATAAGCCACTTTCTGTGTATGTAATTGCGTGTGCTTCTGTGTCTCTCCACTTGAGGGCAGTGTTTTCTGTGCAGACGGAAACAACACGTCTGCTGACACAAAGAGCACAGTCACTGGTGAAGGAGCAGCATCTTCTTCGTCTGTCTGTTAGATTGTCTTACGCTGTGATATCTGTCCGTTGCTCCACTTGTGTGTTTGACTGTACTGTATGTCCAGAAGCAATTTGTAGTGGGACATGTGTGTGTGTGCAAGTGTGTGTGTGCGCAAGTGTGTGTGTTTGCAGTCTTAAACCCCCTCTCTCTCCCTAGCATCCACCAGGCAGTGAGAAGAAGTAGGCCGCTTAAAGATAGCTCCCGGCAGCCTCAATACCAGCTCCCAAAATATATCTGCTCATGAGAGTCATCATCTCCTCTCCCTCCCCCTCTTTCTTATTCTTCTTTTGCTCCTTCTGCTGCTGAAAATGGAACAAGAATCAGCCTTTGAATTTATAAATTGACAGCCTCTGTGAATACCCTGAGATAAGGATGTGTGTGTGTGCCTGTGCATGTTTTTGCTCACGTGAATGAGCTTTTTCATTTTTTGGGGGGTTGGGGGATGGTCTCACTTGGCAGTTATCCCATTGGAAAGGTGACGTCAGGATTATACCACAGCATCCATCAAAACCAGGGGGTCTCATTTGGAGGATTGTCATCCATGACATTCCTTTAGCGGTGTGATGCATTTAACAATGACTTTAACTGTCACATAATCTGTGGATTGTTTCCCAGATTAATCGATCAGTTGTTTGGTCTTTAAATGTCAGAGGGTGGAGAATAATGTTGAAGGTTTAAGGCCTTAAAGTATCATCATTAAAGGCCCCTGAAATATTCCCATTTGTTGAGCTTGAACCAGTCAATTGTATTTTATAATATTTATTATAAGTTTACAACTGTAACTGAAAAAAACAGGGAATGATGCACTCAACTCACTTTAAGATATGACTCATAATGCTGGGTTCAGAATTCAATATTTTCATGTTTTTTTTGGGAGTGTTAGTAACCCAGTTTATGTTTAAGCTTTAAAAAATTGATTTCCTTATAACTGTTAACTCCAACTGTTATTTTCAATGCTTTACGCCTGTTTTACTTGATCTCCTGTTTTGAAAGGTACTTTTGCTAGATCAAGATACTACAAGAGTAAGTGAAAACAGCTAAAAGAACACTGTACAGTGAACAATGCTAGACGTATTAGCGCATCCTAAAGAGGAATAAGGTCTAACATTAGCTCTTACGTCTCTATCTCTGTTACCTTCTTAGTTAGCACCGCTCAGGACACCTATGATTTACAATAGTGGATGAGAAAGAATATGCTATAATAGATAACACAGGCGATTCATACTCAACTGTTGAGTCTCCACCAAGCGGCAACCTCTGGTCTAAAAATATGAGTCCAATTCGGAAGTGTTAAAAACCGAAGTTCATCGAGGATCCGCGTGAGGCTGGCTCTGGAAGTACAGGAAACCACATACACACCAATTCAAAAAAGCCGCTCTTTACAGCAGAAATAAACATGTTTACAGCCTGGTACAAAAGACGAGTGTAGTCTGGATAGTTCATTTCTCGATCGTACAGGGGGTGAATTTCTTTCTGACGCTGCAATTTTGAAGATATTGAGATTACGAGTCTTCCAATGAGAGGCACAGCTGACTTGATTGACAGGCGGGGACACTCTAGCTGTTGGCTAGGAGGCTCAAAGCCCGCCTCTTTACGTCACAATCACTCGACAGCAGCAACATGGCTGCAGCCGACGATTGGCCTCAAAACAGCGCTTGACGGTGACGTCACGGATACTACGTCCATATTTTATACAGTCTATGGTCTCCACCTGCCGCCGCCATTTCCGTACGCCTCTGGACTGCGACAGATATAAGATATCTAATGATGTCAATCGGAAAGTCAAATGCTGATGGCGCCCTCTGCTGTTTAAAAAAAGGTGACAGGATTCATTCATCATCTCACCGATTGAAGTCGTCCTTTATATGTGCCAATTTTCATCTGTCTACTAAGGTGCCATAATAGTACTGCAAAATAATTGTATAACTTTAAATTTTTTATTGACATTTTTTATCAGATATTGAGAAAAAACAGAGTTACTCTGGCACCTTCTTATATTTAGCTTTGTACAAAATCCCTGAATATTTGACTCCACATGATTTTAAAAACACAAATGCAGCCAACGATAATTCAATTATGACACCTTTGAGACGGTGCATGGTTAATGAATTGATGACATTGTTGATGACACATTTTCTCCATGAAGGCTAAAAGACGTAACTAATTTTTTAACCAAAAATGAAATTCAACACTAGATTCTTTCTGTATTTGATTTTTTTCTCTCTCTCTTCACTCTTTTTTTTAACACAATACCAGAACATGCAGACACACTGATGCCCATGCTTGTTAACGTGTTTCTGATAAACCCGGTGATTTGTAAGTGCTCTTTACTGTTTAACGCTACATGACTCCAGGCCTCCTTCCCCCCGCTGCCTTTGACCCTGAAAAAAAAAAAAAGCAGGTTATGGAAAATAAATGGATATAAAGACGAGTGCACCCTCTCACATTAGCTCAATATTCCCCTTGCTGTCTGGATGTGCAGAGACCCAGTGTGTGCTTTACCCCCCATTGGCCCACATCCACAGAGAATGAGGACAATAGTTTGGCTCTGAGACATGTGTGCCTAATGTAGTCCTTTTATGTGGGAAAGTGGAACTGTATGGAAATAGGAGAGGAAGAGAATCATTGTGCTCCTGTTTTCTTTCTCTCTGTTGGCGTCTGATAGTATTCGGATGTATGGCCACAACGTTTGTTATTAAAATGAACCTTTCACTGACATTTAACCTTCAGCAGCAGATGGTGCAAAAGGAACAGCTTCATTCATGCTTATGGTGAAATATTACTTTAAAGGATATATAGGGTGTTTATGCTGCAATGGTTCTTAGCTCTTAGCTTGTTATTGTGTGAAACATTCATTTTCCCATACATTTTAACATTTTCTTCAGGGAAAAAGGTGAGAACAAGATTTAGTGTTCATTTTTTTAACCGTTTTGTTTGTTTAATCAGATATATATACCGTATATTACATTATTATTATTGTTCATGACTTCATATGTTAGTCATGTCAGTGTACAATGAACTAGCCACTAGCCTTATGTTTCAAGATTGCTTTTTTTAATTTGAAGTCTAAATTTCAAACATGTAAATACTAAAATGATAGAAACATACTGGTAAAAGATAAGAAAAAACAACAAAGGAATCAATTCCATCAGCAAGCACTCAAACATTTTTAGTTAACATGTGTGAAAAGGAGAAGGAAGAAGTTAAAACTTATTTAATCCTACCCTTATTCACTGACTGAATTATTCCCCCTCATCTGTTTTCTGTCATTAAACGAATGCATCCAAACAAAACAAATCTTCACATCTTATCTTCACATTGACACATACAAAGAAAGCAAACCCTTCATGATTATCACTGCCCTTCTTCCTTCCTGTAAGTCATGAAAGTCATTTCTTTATACTTAATGTTAAACTGGATTATGTTTTGGCATTGCCATAGCTCCATATTGAGTCTGTTCCACATTTTTACACCACAGAATGGAATACAAATACTTTTCCTTGCAGTGTAAACAATCCTAATCTTTGAATTTAACTTCCCTCTTAAGTTATCTTCAAAGAACATTCTTTGAATATGTCCTGGCAGCAGATGTTTCCTTTCTTCATACATTATTTGTGCAGTTTTTTAAATCCACAAGGTCAAATCATCTTAAGGCTTTGGAGTTAAACCATAGCTTTATTCTAACAGTAGAGAACTACATAGAAATATAATTTTAAGTCCTTTTAAGCGGTCTCTTCTTCTCATTCTCATCACGTGGATATCGGCAGAAATCTAATAACATCTTATTTGATCCTTATCTGTGAAAAACAGCGTGTAAGCAGGACTACAGGATACTGAAAGCACAATATGCTGGAACATATTATGCCAAAGTGTCACACCCTCAATTAGCAACCGACAACTTTTCCTGTCTTGATTGCATTTTGACTTTTCTCCTCAAAAATGAATTTGATGCAACGTTTGTGGTCTAGCTGTCTAATAGCACCCCACATAAAGAGGCTATAGTCCTTGTCGCAGAGGTCGCTGGTTCAACTCCCAGCTGCAACCATTTGCTGCATGTCTTCCCCACTCTCTTCTCCCCACGTTTCCTGTCTCTCTTCAGCTGTCCTATAAATAACAGGGAAAATACCCCAAAAATATGAAAGAAAGAAAAAGAATTTAAACTTTTTCCTAGACATTGAAGTTTTACTTTTTATTTTCTTGACATTGAATTCCAGCTTTTTTTCTCAAAATGATTAATTATTTTAGACATTTCTCCTTCTTTTTCAAAGTGTATACTGGAAAAAAATCTTTCTTGGTCAAGGCATTTGGTTCTTATCCCGCTGAAGTGTTAATTTTTTCTGAGAAGTTTAGTTTAATTAGATATTTGATGTTAAAGGGGTGATTGTTTAACACCTCCTCTGACAAATACAGTTCCTGTAACATCCTTTACCGGAGAAGCACAGTGTAGATAGATAGATAGATAGATAGATAGATAGATAGATAGATAGATAGATAGATAGATAGATAGATAGATAGATAGATGGATAGATGGATGGACGGATAGATAGATAGATAGATAGATAGATAGATAGATAGATAGATAGATAGATAGATAGATAGATAGATAGATAGATAGATAGATAGATAGATAGACGGATAGACAGATGGATAGATGGATCTTTATTTGTCCTTAATAAGACCGTCTGTCCAAAAAATACATATATAATACACAAATAAACAATGAACATCCACCCAGCCCGGCAACAATGGTGCACATCATCCCACCTATATACACACCGGACACATATGAACACATAGGACACATTACATGAGCATTTTGTTTAGCAGTGCTATGGCCAACGGGACAAAGATTCTGCCAAACCGGGCTCGCCTACAGTAAAGGGATATGTATCTGCGACCAGTAGAGGAGGAAAAGTGGGAGAAAATGTAACATAACACTAACACAAGAGTCGTTGAACTCTCTATAGTCATGAGTGTGTGAGGACCATGGAGACACACTGTCCATATTTGTATACAGTCAATGAAATCAGCCTTATGATGGCACTAGAGGAAAGGTCAAGTGATTCTTTCAGTTTGTAGGATTCATCCTCTGGCTGCTGAATATCTATAGAGGGTTTAATGTTACTAGATTGAATAGCGGGTCTTCAGTCTGGATCAGGATGACTTTCTGACAAGCTGATGTACCTACAGAGTCATGGCTGATGACTTGATGAGTGCCTGTTTTTGATTTACCCAGCTAAATAAATAGCCGTTTAAACAAGATACTTAGCACTGATGTAGAATCGAGTCTACCCACATTTTCCTCAAAGCAGCCATGTTTTAAATCTGAACCAGTAGAAACTGTAAACACTGATACAGTATGAGTTCCTCCTCTAACCTCCCTGCCACTTTAACCTAAGGATGCCCCCATTCATCCCCCGCTGAGCACTTTCACACACTTATACGTATAGATGCACGGGCACACATCCACACAGCCACACACCATTATTGAGGTCAGATTGAGAGATGGAGACAGACCCCCATCATGGCACACCCTCTGGCTACCTCTCTGTGAGCTGCTCACTCATGTAGAAGCAGACCCATCTGCCTCCAGAGATGGCGAGAAAATAGAGACGGACGGGGATGGAGGCCGGAGTGGATGAGACACAAGCACATACGCAAACATCGCCTTGGATTCAGTGAAGACAGCAGTGGGAATGGGGGGTTTTCAGAAAAAGGAGGGAGGATGTTAAATAGCAAGGAGAAGAGAGGGGGAGAGAGCAAGGCAGATCTGTGCGGCGTTGCCCTGAGATACAGGATGTCGTAATAAGGCAATTGGGAGAGAGAGTGAGAGAGAGGAGGAGGAGGAGAGAGAGAGACAGACTTATTCAGAGGGGAAAAAAGGGGGAGGAGAGTGCACCTCAAGGAGAAAGGCATCAATTTTCCTGTTGCTGCGACAAGCCGACACCCCTCTGCCTGTGTGAGCAATGGAACGTTCCAGCTCGCTCTGGGCTCTGTTGTTGTGCAGAGCTGCAGAAGGCCTGATAGAGCCAGCTTGACAGAGAGAGAGAGGAGGAAGGGAGGGATATAGAGACAAGAGACAGACACACACGCTGTGGAACCAGAGCCTGTGTATTCGTTTCATCACCCGGTTCAACCAGAGAGGAAGGACACAGAGAGGAGGAAGAGGAAGACAAAAGAAGAGGAGCTTCAGAGAAAGCAGGGACAGTGAAAGAGAGGCAAGGTGAAAGAGGAGAAGGAAGGAAGGAAGGCGCGGGCGGGAGGAAGGAGGCTGGGGCATGAGGAGGGGCGCCTGACTGACATTGCTGCTCTTGCTATCAGACATAGGCAGACCAACGCACACATCCAGCCAGATTGTGTGCTGCACAGCCGCTGCTCTTTTTGTATCCTTTGCGGAGCCGTGTCCTCCATCCTTTCTTCTCCTCTGAGTGAGAGGACAAGAGAGACAGAGAGGAGGAAGAGGAGGAGGGAAAAAGGACGAGGAGGAGGTGGAGGAGAAGAAGAAGGAGGAGGAGGAGGAGGGTAGGCAGTAACCCTCTCCTCTCCTTTACCCAAGACACACAGCAGAGAGAGATAGAGAGAGAAGAGTAAAAGAAACAGAGAAAGCAGCATTCTGTTCTATTTCGCTGTCTCCTGAGGTCCCTCGGCCAGCGAGCGGCTAACAGGCACCGCTCATGTCCGTGAACTCGGAGAAATCCTCGTCCCCTGAAAGGTAACACCTTCTTCCCTCTCTCCTTCTCTATCATTTCATCCCATACGTCCCATAAATCTGCGTACGACTGCATATCCTTCTTTCTGCCTCCTTTTTTGCATTTCTCCTCTCCATCCTCCAACCCCCTCAGCACCTCCATGTTCTGTGCCCTCTCTCTTTCTGTTTCTCTTTCTGTCTGAGGTTCCTGAGCTGGTTTCTTCTATTGTCTGGGTCACAGCAGTCTGACTGTAGCAAGGAGAAAGCAAAAAGCGTGTTCCTCTTTATTGTTGCAAGGTGCAAAAGAACAGAACATCCTGTCTTACAGGATACACACAGATTTAGACAACATGCTTAAACCTCATTTTCATATTTTTCCTCCCTCTCCTTCGAGCTGCTGCTGCTGTTGCCTTCGGAGGCTGCAACATCTCCTATGACAACAATAACACACTCACACACACACACACACACACACACACACACACACACACACACACACACACACACACACACACACTCACTGTCTCTTCATGATGCTGGAGCACATAGCTTACACAGCAAGAGTGTCAACACACGTCAACATTAGCAGCGCCAACAGCAGCAGTGCATCTCAGCAGTGATGCAAGACAACAGCTCGCCACATGACGCACCTCAGTGCATAGCATTACTGAACAATGGCACCTCTGAACGCATCACAACTCTTAACCTGCACACTGTGGTAGTTTTATAACATTATGACCAGCTTTAAGAAATCTGCATGATATGGACTGTCCTGTGACGGTGTGAAGCATGACGAGCAAAGTCACAAGGCTGTATCAGTCACATGGCTGACTGTGGCATGATTAAAACACATGCAGACAAAGACACACACATGCAAGCATCATCTCAAAATGTCTTGACAGGGTATATTTCAGAAGGGGCAGCACGTGTAGCTAGGCTCGCCATAGTTCAGATGTATCTTAGCCTTGCTTACTCAGTGGAGATGAATGACCTCTTTAATCATTTGTAGCTATTTATGCTTAATAAGACCCTCCTCATTTAGGTTCACACGATCAAAGTGAGCACTTTTTTCCTACAGAGTTGCTTTGATGTTCCTGATTTAGAAAACCTCTGTTGTTGTATAATTCTGAGAGTGACTTCAGTGGTAACTTGGCCAATTAAAAAAGAGGTTGTGTTTTCATTTTCTTAAAATAACGAGGGGAACAAAGACTTTGTTGTCGGTAATTTCCATCTCTGTTTAAAGCATCAAGACATAAGAGTCGTGCTGCCGTGTGTCCAAACTGCTTTCCAGCACACATTATTAAGAACCCATATCCCATTCAGATCTGTTTGCAGCGAGCCCACATTCCTCTTTCAGTGTGCAAATGCGGAAAGAGCTCGATTTGACGGGTGCTGGAGGGTGAGGAGCAGGCAGACTGGATGACTCAGGTAGCCACTGATGCTGTGCCAAGTACGATCAGGCCGAGCCGCTGCCATCCACACAAGCTAGCGCCAGGCCCCCAGACTGGCACACTCGAAACACAGCGCAGTGGGCATCACAGATAGGCAAAAGTAAATGGGCACTAACAATTTCAGGCATTATTACATGGACAGTTGGGCACAGAGGAGAGCAGCGTAACATTGGCAGATTTGGATGGGAATGAAGTGAAGTTTAATTTTCCAGGAAACGGAAGTGGCAGTGGCAGAAACGAATACAGACACACTGTGGAAAGGCTTCTGAGTTTGCTTTAGCATCCAGACAAGGGCAGTAAGCATCCTCACACACACACACACACACACACACACACACACACACACACACACACACACACACACACACACACACACACACACACACACACACACACACACACACACACAGAGTATCATCTGGCCGCCCCGGTGTGCAGAAGTTTGTGCATTTCATCACTTGGCTAGTTTTCCCCTTCCTCCATTGTTTGGGTCACAGTTGTCTGACTGTAATTAAGACTAATGCAGCAGCCCCTTGTTGCATGACAGGTAGCAACAAAAAGCTACATGCACACACACAATGCTGCCCACTCTAACGGCTGAAACATCTCATATGACAACAGCAACAATGCCTGCAACTGCCTTCCTGTTTCCAACACAGGTCAACCAGAATAACTAAACAGAGGTGCTGTGTAAGTAGTCATGAGGTTATTTGTCTTAACCTCTGTCAGTCCACTCATAATGCCTAATAATAATGCTATCAGGGGCAGATTAGTCGATAAAACCCTGATGCTTAAAGCTTGATCTGAGCGCCACAAGCTGAAAAGGGCACAGCGGATCAGAGGGGAATGTGAGACTTATATGGACAGCTGGGTTGCTAATTCTGGCTGGATACATGCAGATACCAAACATCCTGCTTACATAGAAAAAGAGGAGAACCCTTAGACTGCTGATGTGCATGCGAAAAACTGACACAAGGGATATGCTGGAAAGATGAACCTTAGTGAGATACAAGCACAGGGCTAGACCACTGCCAGTATAAATACAAATAGATGTATAAATCCTAATCTATTGTATTTTCTTTAGTTTATGATGTCTCCTTTAAAGATGGTCAAACAAAAAAATGTTGATAACTCAGTTTTTAAATTAAAAGAAAATGTTTCAACAAACATGTTTTTTATATCACTAGCTTTAGGTATTATCAATCAACTGAAGTTGGGTGGCTTTGACTAAGTAAAAATGACATTACTATTTAGAGATATTAAAAAAATGTAACTTTATTAAAAATGTATATAGAAAATATTGAAAATTTCTAAAAACTGAGTTATCTGTTTTTGCACATTAACTCTTCATTTGGAGTTTGAAAGAAGTATTTTTCAGAAGAAGAATCAGAATCAGCTTTATTGGCCAGGTATGCTTGGACACACAAGGAACTTGTTTTGGTTAACTGTGCTCTCTGTACAAGGCATAAGGATAAGGCATACAAATAAGAATATAAATATAATAATGATAACATCAACTATAAACAAAAAGAACAACAAATAGGCATGACTAATATGTACAGGCTAAACATAATATTTCAGATTTGTTTTTCCGATGTTTGTGTCGCTTTTTTCTCTAAATATTGCTGGAAAAACAAGATCTTTTACTAAAAATAATCCTAGCATTAGCTGCATCTCTTATCCCAAACGTTTCAATCCTGACTCACCTTGAAAGCAGCATGACCTAAATTTGAATTTCAGACTTGTTTGGGTTTTCTTTGTCATCTTATTTGTGTATGGACTCAGTAGAAGCCTGTGGAAGTCATTTTTTTCTGTCTACTGCACCATACAGGCCCCAGGCACCATGCACATACTTGCACAGGCTGTGGTGATTCATGTGGGATGTGCAGTAGCATGTTTGTCAACAATGAGGCAGAACAACTTGGATAATTTACGTGCTAAACCAAAAGGATGGATGGATTTTGGCCTGAAAAGAGCACGAGGCAGCACTGTGACAAATTCCTCTTGGAGCACTTGAGTTAGGAAGACGACCCAATTGTGTAACTTGACACTCCAGGCATGGCTGAGATGGAGATGGATTGGAGGGAATGGTGAGGAGTGTGTGTGTAAGGATATGTAAGTGTTTTGACATCAGCGGCAGCTTAAATCTTCTCGTGGTGTGACGGCTCGTCAGTTTAGGTCATAAGTGACGCTGTTGGGTTGAGGGCTTACTTATGTCCTTTGAAGAGACTTTCTTTAAGGATTAAAGGAAAGTTGAACAAATAAACACTCAAAGGTCAAGAGTTTAGCGGCTTTGTTGAAAGGCTTTCTCACAACTCTTGTAGTGAGGTAGAGACAGGAGGACTGCGAGGTTATTGTTAGGTAAACTTCACCCTCTTTGAAGCTGATTAGAAATGTTGGGGTCTGTTGTTGAATACCTGAAGTGCTCAGATTAGCTCTTGACGGTTCCAAGTCCACTTCAAAGTGTACATGTAGCAGTTGAAAGAAGACAGGTGAGTTTATAGTTGTAAATTAGCATATAATACACGCATGGTCGTAGCATTCCTGTCATGTGTGTGTGTGTGGTTGTGTTTCAGTGTGGATCTGCTCCTTGTAGGTGTGACTGGATGATGCATGACTTTTTACTGCGATTACCGAAAATGTCAATCTTCGTGGAGACGGAGGAGGGGCAACGAGAGGGAGAAAAGAAAAGAAAAATGGCAGGTGTGAGGGAAGGTGGGAGGAAGGGTGAGACAGACAGAGAAACATGAAGTTTGGCGTCACAAACAGGAGCCAGATTGAAATGTTGCCTTTCATCATCCGGTGTTGGATAAAGGATCTCTGATGAGGGAGAAGCATGGAGACATACAAACACACATCTTCAGATATTTACAACAATACCTAAAATTTGCATCCCATCCCATCTTTCATCTATAAAACCAGTTAAAATCAAGCAGCAACCTCCAGTCTCAAAATATGAAGTGTTATAAACTGCACTTCATTGAGCGTTAGCTTGAGGCTGGCTGCAGAAACATCGGAAACCAAATATACACCAATTCAAAAGGACACAACTGTAGCTGTTGGCTAGGAGGCTCAAAGCCCGCCTCTTTACCTCACACTAGCTCGACAGAAGTTAGGTTGCGTTCAGCATTTCCAATATGGCTACCGCCACCGATTGGCTTCAAAACAGCGCTTCAGAACACACGGATACTACGTCCATTATTTATACAGTCTATGGTTAAAGCTGGGGTTGGTAGTCATGGAAAACTAGCATGAATTTGAATGTAGCATTTCCTCAGGACTCCATCTAACCCCTACCCCCCTCCCCTCGGAGCTCTTTAAAAACAACGCCCCCCCCTCACGTGCACGAGTGCTGCTGATTCGCAACCATATGATCGTGACTGATTCAAAACCAGCCCTCAGCACATCGTTTGTGTTTTGCACTACGTCAACTCCTGTCTCACTCAGCGGTAAGAAAACACCAAAACATTATCCTAGTGAAAGTTAAAAAAACAACCAAACATGAAATATACGCACAGGAGGCGGGCAGAACGGCAGGACAGGATTTGATTGGTTTCATAATTTGGCTCCTGGCTGCAGGGATTGGTTGGTGTTTTCCCAGGTTTACCCCGGCTGTAGATAGCGACTTTTTTTCACTCTTTTTTAAGAACACATTATGTATTGATTGCCATCGGGACATAAAGCTCATTTTAACAAGTAAAACAAAAAGTGTATCTACATCTGACTACCAACCCCAGCTTTAAAATACTTTATTTTTTACCTTTTTTCTCATGATGTTTGACCAACAGCTCCTGGAAATCAATCATTCAATTGTTCCAATCATAAATTATTTGATGCATCTGCTAAAATAATGGTCTACAACATATTTAGTCTTTATAAATTTAGTCCACATAATAAAAAAATTATTAAAAGAGCTTATCAGAGCCTGAGGTGCTGTCCTGAAATAGCTTGTTTTGTCTGACCAACAGTCCAGAACCCAAAGATACTTAATTTAGTGCTGTGACACATAATCTATTAACTGCATGGTTATGGGGAGAAAAGTAATTTGTTGTCTTTTTAAAAAACAAATTAATGAAATCATCCACTTTTAAGCAAAATGCCAGAAAATAGCATGTTTTGGCTTGTTAAGTTAAATGATTTGCTGCTTTTGTTCCCCATATTTGATGGTAGATGGAATATTCAGGGTGCTTAGGAAACTAAATAAAGGATTTGAACATGTAGCTACAGGCAGTGGGACATTTTGGTGTGATTTTTTAAGATAGAAAAAGATGCTCATCAAAATTGGCAGATAAATGAAAATGTTTTTTAGCAGCAGCCTCAATTCAGCTCATCATTTTTGACAGAAAGTAGTAAATATTCAACATTTTGGAATCAAGAGCCAGATTTTATTTTTGCTATCTTCTCACAAAAAAAGACAGAAGTGACTTGAAAGAGATTAAGGGTATAAGCAGAAGTTAAAAGGGAGGAGAAATGAAGAAAAGTGCTGGGCAGAAAGAGAAGAAAGCGGGCGTGTGTGTGACTATATGTGTGTGTGTGTGTGTGTGTGCCAGGCCAAAGCTGCAGCACAACATCACATCCAGCTCTGCAAGACCGAGCCTTGGCAGCTTTCACATTCACACACACATTGTGTATATGTAGCCTCAAATGGCCTATATACCCTCCACCATCTTCTCTGGTCCGACCCACATCACTGCAGACACACACAAACACACACGTAGACATGAGCAACCCCAGCTATGCGGCGACATGACAAAAGCTAATGAAGCGTGGCAGGGAGCTAGCCGGCTAACTAGCCGACCTGCCCTGCCTGTCTGGCTTTCTGGCCTCCATTATCCCCACAAGCCCCCCCTCCTATGCATGGAAAGAAACACCCTCTCCTCTCCTGTCACCTTTTTTTTCTTCCTGGCCTTTATTCCCCATTTAGAAAAGGCTGGGAAAGGCATCTCCTCATGCATGTTACCATCTGTGTTCCCCGGTGATGTATCAATGGTAAATATTAGTAGATATGGGTGTGTGTGTGTGGTCAAAACATCACTGAAATTCTTCAAGCTCTGCAAACAAGTTGAACCTGTCTGTGTAGCTCATTTTTACCCTCAGAAAACACTGAGAATTTCAACTCTGCTTCATGTAATCCTGGGTAGCTAATCAGTAACAAGAATCGCTGAGTCAAACCAGCACGGTTGTGAACAAGACACCTCACGAGTAGGGTGGCTAACGCAATTGCCATAATGATACCCTCAAGGAGCTGGTCATGTGATCTGGACCGAGGTACCTGATCTGCTTTAAGTGAGATAGCAGTATTTTGGTTTCACCAATGGTAGTGTAGGGTTAAAGGTCATGCTTTGGTATCAGCAGGTGTTTCTTTTTGGTCTGAGGCTTGAGCTGAAGATATAAAGGCATTTAAAGAGTGGTTGCACAGTTGCTAGGGTGATACTTTCCCAATGAAATGTTTACAATAGCAGGCTTCAAAAGCTCTTTCTTTCTTTCTTTCTTTCTTTCTTTCTTTCTTTCTTTCTTTCTTTCTTTCTTTCTTTCTTTCTTTCTTTCTTTCTTTCTTTCTTTCTTTCTTTCTTTCTTTCTTTCTTTCTTTCTTTCTTTCTTTCTTGTTGGATTAGTTGGGACTGACCTTCAGCAAAGGGCCAGTGGTTGGAATTGAACCCAGGCCATCAGTGTCCAAAATGATACTGTGTACATGGGGCACATTATTGAACTACTGGGCTAAACTGGCACCCCAGTTTAATCTTTTAATTTTGACCACTGTTCTTGTTCCTGAAACTGCATACTATCAGACTATTGAAACTGCATACTATCAGACTATTCATACTAGACAATGAGTATGTAGTACCTTCCAAATTCAAAGTATGCAATGTTTTGAATGTGAGTTATGTCAGAATGTATACTAGATTGACCAGAGTTCTTAAGTATGAGACGGGAGCTCCTTAGCCAGATTCAACATCTGAAAACTGAGCTGCAGCTCTTTAAACTTTACTACTGTGGAGCTTGTCAACCAACAATGAGCAAACTGATGTAAGCAATAGATTTGATATGAGGTAATACACTACAAGTCTGGACACATCTTCTCATTCAATGGGTTTCATTTATTTATTTTCAACATTGTAGATTAATACTGAAGACATCAAAACCATGAAATAATCTGGTTTTGCCATAATATGGATTAAAATAGAGGTCAAATAGGGCTATTCACTGTGTACTAACCCTACCTCTGAACAACACAACTGATGGTCTCAAACACATTAAGAAGGCAAGTCATTCTACAAATGAACTCTTGACAAGGCTCATGTTAATTAGAAACCATTCCAGGAGACCACTTCATGACGCAGACTGAGAGAAAACCAAGAGTGTGCAAAGCTGTCATGACAGAAAAAGGAGGGTACTTTACAGAATCTAAAATATAAAACATATTCTGCTTTGTTTAACACTTTTTTTTTAAATTAAATAATTCCATACATGTTCTTTCATAGTTCAGTATTAATCGAAAGTGTTTCAAATAATTTAAAAAACAAATAAAAACCATGGAATGAGACGGTGTTTCAAAACTTTTGACTGGTAGTGTCTATTGGGATACCTTCATAGCTGAATATATTTGAATATTGTTGTGGAATTGTATATCCTGCCTTATGGGCTTGGTAGCTTAGCAATAGAAGCTTGGACCAGAAATAAGTGATTGATGAAGTCGTATGATGTGAAAGGGATGAGCATTAGTTTGTATTCAACTATGTACTACTCAGTACAGACTGTTTTAGTATGTAGGTAGTGTGTTAGCATATGCGGTGTCGGACACTGCACATGCTTAGTTTGACTTGATAGCATTAAACAGCTCAGGCTTCAGAGAACTTTATTGGTTTTATTGGATGATCGCAAACCAAAGTGCTGTACAAACAACTGATGGCACTAGATGAAAAAATGAGAGATACCCAATTCACTATGAGGGTGTCGTCAATAAGTATATGTAAAAGTATTGCATTCTGTTTATTGTCTTATTGTCAACATATTTCACTAAATACCACAAATGCAAGCTCATGGTGGTGAACAGAGAAAGTCAAAGGACCACGTATGTGTTTTTGTCCTCTGTTTTTCTTTATAAAATAATAAAAAATCTACCCTGTTATTGAAAAGATATTTCAGTCTTGACCAGTTTTGTTGATTAGGAGTCCAACATGACTCTCTCAAAAACAGCTGGTTGGTCAAAGAGCCATGGTCAGAACATTTTTGAGCCTCTTTATTCTTTTATTAGTCCGTGAACGCAACTTTCCCTGTGATGAGGGACTGTTTGGCTGTTCTTCTCAACCTTCTGAAGGTTGTATTTACCAGGGATGTAATAGCATCCTCTCTAACTGTGTGAACTTTTGTGTTCCAATCCAAAATATGAAATTAGTATCGGCTAAAGCTTTACAAAATTCACCTGAGCCGTGAATCAGTCTTTCATTCATATCGTATTATTTGGCTTCCATTTCTGTTGCTTTGGATTGTGTGTGTTTGTGTCCAGTACTCTCCGTCCCCGTTCACATGGTTTGTTTACATTTACAGCATTCCAGCCTTTCCTTTGCCGCTCGAGTCACGTCGGATCGCTCACTTACTCCCCTCTCCGTCTTTTTTATCTCCTCAGTCATTCTCACTCCCTGTCTGATCCTTTTCTCTTACCCCTGTGTCTTCTTCTATCATCTGGTGTTTGTTTCCATTCAAGTGGTTTATAGTTTCTCTGTTGGAACCAGATCTCATGCAGTTACACCTAATAATTAATGACGACATTAGTCCTGTTTATTGATGTTACGGAGCCCCTGCAGAAGAGTTATGCAACACACCCTGATATAAATGTTCAGTACATACTCCAATATGAAAGTTATATGCAATATGTAAACTTAAGCTTCATTTGTTTTTATCTGTTATGAATTAATAAATGCGCTGCTCTAATTCTCCTCTACTACAAACATGTGCTATTAGGTAACAATAACAATCATACTCGAGGTCCATAAAGTGGCTCACACTGTTAGTATGTTGTTAGCCACCTACTGTGCAGGGGGAGCTCATTGGTTTTAATAAGCAATTCTAACAACACTAATAATAGACTGAATTCCCATTATGCAACAAGAATGGAGGAAAAACATTGTCCTCTTGCTCCCCTATGCTACTGTACTATGCCTAAGCTGCAGTGTGGTTTGTTAGCATAAAGCTAGTGTCTTTTCCACTCCTTATTTTATTTTTTACAGCTATCTGCCATCAGCGTATTAGCCTTTCTGGAGTCGGCTTTACTGCTTTGACACTTTTTAAATTAAGCTCAGCAGAAACAGGGAAATGGAGGAAGAGCAACAGAGGAGGGTGAATTTGAGATTCTTTTTTTTTTTTCAAGGAGAAGGAGCAGAGGATTGTGGTACAGCGACAGCCTTGGGAGAGAGAGAGATGAACCCACAGAGGAATTGAGAAAGAGAGGATAAAGCAGATGGAAGAATGCCGGAGAGAGAAAGAGGGAGACCGAGATAGAGACGTAGAGAGCAGAGTACAGGAAAGGACAGCAGAAACCTCTGGAGAGAGGCGATGGAGACGGCTGGGGAGCCTCGGATAGACAGATAAAAAAAAGGAGAGAGAGGGGGAAGATGGAGGGAGAAGATAGATGTTTCTCTGCAGACTTGCGCAGTGTGTTGGGTAATGCTAGGTCACTGGGAGACTAATCTCTACTGATGCTGCAGCGTTGAAGCAGAGGAATGATAATGGCCTGTTTGTGTTTGTGTGTGTGGGGAGGCATGTGTTTGTTTGTGCGGCTCTGCATATGCATCTGTGTGAAAAAGATAGCACGTTTGCATATAAAGGTAGCACTTTTTTTCTCCTCCCACACACGCGCGAAAAACACAAACACATAAACATGTCCATGCTTGCACACGTAACCCCTCATCAGCGCCTCATGCCCTGTAGGACCGAATCACCCGTCTGCTGCATAACTGAGAACAATATTCATCTGTTGTGTTTGAGGACACTGTGCAGCTGTTGTGTGTCTTCCTGGTCATAGATGTTTCTTGTTGTTGTTCAGCCCTGAGTGGGAGGGGCCTCTCGAGGTCTGGACCCCTGAAACACTTCCAGATTGTCAACATGCCAACTCTTGCCCAGCTCACACCCAGGAGTCTAGTTTCACATTAAAGGAGCGGTGGTACAAACGATAATGGTGTGCGACATCCTGATGCTGCGAGCACACACCACCAGGCTCATTTAGGTGATCATGGTGTTTAAGGGTATTAAATACACTTCCCTAATATGGAACTCACATAAGGCAAAGGCACAGACTTCATGATGTTATACATACACTCCAATACTCACTGAGTGGCTACAACAGAGCATACGTTGCTACATATGTATCCTCGGGTTTTTCGGTTCAGTTAACTTCAGTCTTTTTTGTCCAGTATGGCACGAATAGACACCCTGACAGAGATGTATTTATCATTAACAGAAGTCACTGGCAACTCTATGACACTTAACTGGGTTTTGAATTTGTTGGAGGGACAAACAAGGACAGTTATTTGAATTGAGAACTCCCACAAACACCTCACGAAGAATAATTGAAGTTGTTCCCCAGATTTGATTATCAGATGAAGCATTATACAACACTGATGGTATAAAGTATAAGATGAATATTCTCCAATAGCATAGCATTGGCAGAGCTTCATAATACTAATGAAAAAACCTAACATCACACTGTGTGTTGAAGTCTTTTTAAAGATATAGTAGGGATACTACAAAGGCCCTGAAATACTCATTAAAGGTGCAGTGTGTAGTATTTAGCGGCATCATCAGCAGAACACACTTGGTAGGAATGGAATATAATATTCATAAGTATGCTTATGTTTGTGTATAATCACCTAAATATAAAAATCGTTTTGTTTTTGTTTACTTGAATGAGCCTTTTATATCAACGTAAGAGCAGGTCCCCTTCCATGGAGGCTGCCATCTTGCACCACGATGTTTTTACAGCAGCACAGAATGGACAAACTAGTAACGGTCGTATGCGTTTCTTTGGTTAATGAGTGGCTGCTGGTTTGAGGACGAAGAAGAGTGTTGTGTGCAAAAGAGTTTGTATTGATAGGAGTTTTTTTATTATAAAACTTGAAAAATGGAGGCTCATACTCTGCATGCATCATATGAGCTTCTTGTCTTCGAAGACCACCGTCATTCTGGATTTACAACAACGGGAGGGGTGAGCAAGGAAGTGTTTCAGAATCAGAATCAGAAATACTTTATTTATTCCAGGGGGGGGGTTCAGTCATTACAGTTGTAGAAAACTCTGTAGAAAATACGTAAATCCCCAGAGATCATGAAGAGGGCACTCTGGTGGTCTGTCTGGAGTCGGCTATGGCAGCGTTGAGAACGTTGGACGCCGTAGTCGGTTTGGCAGAGGGGGGATTTAAACAGCTACCAGTATGACGTGAGGTCTCCCTGTGCAGATTACATGGTCGGAGGCCCACAGTGCTCTCGGTGCTATCCAGGGCTGTCGAACAGTCAGGAAGCTGTCAATGGAGATGTTGTGGTTGGGAATATCCTGATGCAGCCACGTTTCCGTAAAACACAACATGCTACATTCCCGAAACTCCATCTGACTCTGGGCTATTCCTGTTAGCTCGTCCATCTTATTAGCCAGAGATGTGTAGAATATAGAAATATAGAAATATAGAATCTGACTGCTAAGTATCACAAAATATTCCCATTTATACACGCTGTACCATTAAGAGAATCCGTGCTCCATATTTTTGTTTTGTTTTGTTTTGTCAATCACATTTTTTAACTTGTTTACACTTTGGTGGGGATATATTTTTTCCAAGATTTTTGGTTGGATTTTGGTGGATTTTTTAAGGGTATAGAGCAATGGATAGCGTAGGAAACTGGGAAGAGAGAGTGGAGGATGACATGCAGTAAAGGGCCATGTGTCAGAACTGAGCCCAGGCAGCCTGCCTCTAGGGCCGTAGCCTCTTTGATTTGGGCACATGATTTAACCACCGAAACAAACAGGCACACATTTTCCAACTGGTGACATTGCAAGGATCAAGCAAAACTGAAACGAGCAAACTTCCTTTAAACTCTAATATTGTTTATTATACCAGTAACTGATCAGGCCTGTACTGGGCCATTCATTTAACTGAATCAGATCCACCTTTTAATAACAGGCTTTATATACCACACGGTCCCGACTCTAGAGGCCCCAGATTTACTGTGTCCTTACAGCAGCATGTGAAGCTTTGACTCCAGACACACTGGCATGCTAATGAGCTGACATTGAAATCATATTATAAAGTATTTTTGGGAGCAGCTTTGTCAGGAAGCTTAACTGACGTTGGATGTCTTTCCAGAGTGTTCACAATGTATTTAAGGCAACTGGTTTGTTTTAATAGTCATTGATGGAGAGGTGTCAGTGTGCGGTGGGTGTTGTATTTCGGATCCATATGTGAGAGATTGTGTTTGTGTCTGTATATAATATATGCATCTAGGCCCATGTTACAGTATGCATTCGCGTGGGTGTCGATATGCTTACACACTCAAAACTCAGTCAGGCATTGAGATGGATCCTTCGCAGGTGGGTGTCACAGTCCCACGTGGCTTCTGTTGGAATTCAGGGCTGGGTTAGTCTTGTCTGAACTCTGCTGCATCCCAGAGTCTGCGGTGGGGAGCAGGAGCTTCTTTGGTCTCTGTGCGTCCGTCCGTCCGTCTATCCTTTTGTCTTACCTGATGGATTTAAACTCGTCTCAGACTGGCAAGAAGAAATGGGGTCTTGCTTTGTGTGTGCTTCGCCTTCGACACAGGGCCCTGCGGAACAGGTAGAGGGGTATGAATGATAAAGAATGATAAGAGAATAAAAGTCAGGGGTTGCTGGATTGAAACAGATAATTGGGAATGTTAAAGATAGTTGTGAGTTTGGGTTCTTATTGGTTCAGTAAAGTTTTAAGGTTATGTTTTGTGTGTTGTCTTGACATTTTACTAAAGGTGTGCAGAATAATCAAACTTCAAGACTCCTTTGTAAGAAGTCCAGGATGCATTTTTTGTCATAACATGCTGTATACGTGGTCACTGCAGTGATTAGGGGGTATGTCGCACGGTGTAGCCGAGGGTTAAAGCCAGAACAGCAAAACACAACAAAGAAGAGTACTTCTGAAAATGGTGGAACATTTTGAGGAAAGATTATGTGAGTTGGTTGGAAACTAAGAACACATATATGGTGTTCCCTCACCAAGACAGGACACATGTGCTGTTTCTAATGACCACTGCTGTCTACAACGCTGCCTCCTTTCTTAATCAGTAGGCTTCCTCCTCCACTGTTGCCATGTTTATTGTCAGAAAATGTTGACTTGTTTTCTCTGATAGAACTTTTAACTCTGAGTGAGCCCTCCTATTAGATTTATTTACCCCTGTGGATATTTGAAAGTATGTGGGTAGTGACTTTTATGTTGCATAAAACGTACATTTCTGTTTATAGAGGGAGCTTAAATGCACCTTTGGGTGGCAAAGCAACTGTAAAGTGAAAGGCAGGTTGGGTAAAAAAAAAAATGGTTGCATTTAAGTGGCTGCTGTTCATGTCTCCATTTAAATGTAAATTCAGTGTTGGCGGATATTTTTAACCCTAACCGTGATCTTTTTCCAAACCTTGACCAAGTGGTTTGGGTTTAGGCTCCTCTTGACTTGGTTAGGTTCAGGAATAGATGGTTTGGGCTAAAATGACACATTGACGTGGACTTTTGGTTTCACACATGACATAAACAGCAGTCTCTGGTGAAAGAGAGATAGCTTTCTGAATGCAAACTTAGCCTGGGTGCAGATTTTTTTTGGAGACAAATACATAGACTGCAAAAACTACGTTTGAAGGGGTATGTATCTATACATCCATAAAGTTCACAGTAATGGCACTTGTTTCTCTTGTTGTAGCTTAATTCATGAGTGCAAAATGAGTGCTCAGTTTTATGTCATAAGCAGAATACTATTTAGATTGACTGATGACAACATAAGATATTATATCATCATGAGATCAAGCAATAAATCAGTGAAACAAAAAGCCTGAGTGCAGTCCAGATTTTAGAATTTGAATGCTCGTCTTTGTCTGTATATGTTTTATATCTTAAATTATTGCCTAAATTTAAGTATGGAAATGCCACAGCTGAATACTTTCTTTAAAATTAATTTTCAGTGTCTGTTTTACATTTTGCATGATTCAGCTTTGGAGCATGTTTGAGGAGTTTCTTTTCAGAATCAGATAAGCATTGTTTGAAATGAAAGGAAACCAGTTCTACCACTTTCATTAAAGTGAGTTTGAAAACATTGAAAGCTTTTTCATGTTTTTTCTTTTTGTGTTGCTGTTAACATGTGTGCCAAGGACACTTTGTTTAGTGCAAACCACATTCATAAAAGCTTTGCAGTTTAAAACCCAGGCAAATAATACCTTTCTATTTGCATTCCCAGGGCTTGAATAGGTCAAACCAGTTGAGCGGCAATGATCGATACTTTTCGCTCTGCAACGACCTCTGTTGTTCATCATTTCAGATTTAACGACCGTTAGTTTTTGTCCCTTTTTACATAAATATCATACAAAATAACAAAAACACAGACAAATATAAAGACTTCTCACTTTCGGCAGTTATGAACATATATTCCTGGACACGTGTGGAAAAATATCCATATACACCAAAGCATCAAAACAACATCTCTGTCCTGCCTCTTTCTGGACTGACAGGCTTATATCACAGCTCACTGTAGGCTTTCTGAGGCACTGTTATATTTACAGATCTCATTAAGGGTGACTTTCACTTTGATTGGCAGTGATTCATCTGTATGATTTAGAGCCTGTGTCTGAAAACTGATAAAGTTGTGTTACTGTAGGAGGATTATTGTTACCTATAGCTCGGGAGAGGGGTTTTGCTGTCAATGAAGCCCCTTGGGAATTACTGGCACGCAACAGCAACCAAGCAAATAATTAACAGTCTCAAACCAGTGAAAACTAGTTCCTCTGTGTTTAGTGATCTGACCTGAATACCTTTTCTTTGACAAATTCAGAAGTTCTGGATCAACTCAGTAGTTTTAAAGCCTTTTTTTTAAACAGAAAGCTATCTGTGAAACTAAGCTATTTAAATAAAGTTGTTAATTGTCAAGATTTAATGTTACCAATGTTTTTTAATCAAAATTGTAGTTAAGACGTTATATAGACGTCTGCTTTATGTAAGAATATGCTCACTTAATGGCTACATCAAGAGTTAAGCTAGTGCAGTCTGCCAATACTCTGCCCTACAAGTTCTGATATTTTTTCTGCTTTTGTTGAAAATCCCAGAGAGATCAGAGTTCAGCTTCATGTTTATTAATGAATTCATAATTTGTGTTAGGGTTGTAGTGGCTTACATTTAATTTAGGTGTTTGTCATATTCAGCCGTTCTCATTTCTGTAAATGAGATGGACAAAATAAAAGGAACACATCCTGTTCCAGTGTTGTCCATTTTAAAACCAATGCCAACCTTAATAATAAAAATATCACTGACAGTGTTGATCCAGAATGAATGTTATGTCTGTACAGACACAAACCATGGCAGTGCTGTTGTATTGAACACATTTGATTTTCAGAGTGTATGTTGATGAAATATTATGACTGTGAAGAATACTGATAATCCTTTATCTGATCCATTTTATCAATTAAGTGTTTCAGTGATTTGCCCATGTTTTTGCTAGTTTAATTAAATTACTTCCTGGTTCTTCTTACTTTGGCATGGATTTTAGAAAGAACAGAAATACTGACAGAAGACTGACATGGCTCAAGGCAGAAGGATGTTTGAACATTTAGTAGACTTAAAGTTTTATTACTTATTCTCCAAGACAGTTAGTCTCATAAAAGCATTAAGTCACAGGTTTCAGTAATGACTTCAATGTGGCATTGTCATGATTTCAGAACTTTGAATTCCGATTCAATACCAGTAATCAAACAATATAGATACCTGTTCCCACTGGTGTCACAGCAACAGAAAATTAACTCCTGGGGATCCAAAATGGTTAGTTTTCTTAATTTTGATTTTCAACCTGTAAACAGTGCTGAGTAAGAAAAAGTGACTGAATGCAAACCAACATTTAATTAATAGGATTTTTCCTAAAAAATAATGCATTATCAAAATAAAACATTTACTCTGAATTATCATTCATAATCCAGAGGAGATGTCTAGTGGTGTTAGTCGCTGCAGAGTGCTCTCTGTCTGCATTTCAAATTATCTTACTGATTTTCTAATTTAATGGCCGTCAATCAATTTGTGGTGCTTTGATTTTTTTCTCTGTCAAGTGTCAACAGTCTGCAGGTCGGGGCTTCTAGAAAACATACAGGGACCATGTGATACTGCTGTCCACTTCTCTCTGTCTGTCTGTAACGGACATACGCGTGTGTCTTTAAGATTAAAGATTCAAGAAAGCTTTATGATCAAGTGAGCTCGCACACACAAGGAATTTGACGTGATGAATGCAACACTGGTACTTTACAACAAGACAGTAAGGACACAACAAGACAGTAAGGCCAATAAATATATGAACCTAAACACAAATCCAAAAATTCTAAATAAAATTAAAAATACTATCTGTACAAAGAAAGGTATAGAAGTATTTTTAAAGACATGAAATAAGTTAAATTAGCCTAAGCCAGAGTGCACATGTAGTAGATGAATATAATAATAAGATATGTTATGGAACAATTTACAATATTGCACATGGTTATTGAGGTATTGCACCGGAAATCAAAGTATTGCACATGTATGTGAAATATCACAGGAGTGTAGATGTATTTATTAGATGCTAAAATAACCTATCAGACCTCAACATTTGTAAATGACCTGTAAATGAGAAGAGTTTGAGGTGTAGAGGCTGTGACGGAGGGCAGAGCAGAGAGACACACAGCTGCCAGGAAGAGGTGCAACTTCAGCAGCAACAACAGAAATATCAAAGATTTTGACAACTTTATGTCAACTACAGCTTAACTTCATCTGAGTGTCTTATTAAGTTTAGCAAGTGCACCTATGATAATGTCATTTATGATGCCTTTGCTTGCCAACAATACCTAAAAAAAAACAACCATATTTTTCCTAGAAATGATACAGCAAGATTTGGAAAATACCATAATTCCATGCTTCAGTTGTTCTTATTTGTGTATTGTTTGACATTATTAATCTAAAAAATCTGTTTTCTTTGAGAGTAATGCTATAAATCAGGTGCCTTATATTTAACATCACTTCTTGTTAAGTGAGAGTCTGTATCTGGTCCATGTAGAGCATCACAGATGTTAGAAACCCTCTTATCACATGTGAACAAGAAGAAGAGGCCCTCTCTCTCTCTTTCGGTGTGCCTACAGTATGTCTGCAGAGACATGTCACGTATACGTATGCACATGGCTTCTTGTGAAGCTTTGCTGTGACTGAGTGTGGGCGGATGTAACCTCCACAATAACAGGCTTTGTGGCCAGCTGACGTCATTGGAATGTATAAATACAGAATGCAGAGAATGAGTGCACTATATAGAGAGTGTAAAGTGCACTGCACAATGAAAGATACAGCAGATACCCATCGGCTCTGTGAGCGAGACATGCTGTTAGATGTTTCTATACTGAGCAGAACACACCATGAACAGCAGGCTAATGGATATTTTTCCCACAGAGCACAGGCGGCACACATGATGCACACAAAAACACATGGGTAGGACATGATTTACTTGATGTGCATGCATGTTTTTCGAGTGGTTTTGTTGATGTTGGTGTGGATTTTCCTGTTTGTGCTCAGGGGACAGTAATGTGCTTGTCCTACTGGGTCTGCAGCCATGTCGCTTGACTTCCACTGCCTCAGGGCGTTGTGTGTCAGTGTTTTTTTTGCACACATGCGCACGTATGCCAGCCCAACAGCTATGCAAAGCTCCTGATTTCCTATGCAAATTTTATTCCAAGTCAACCGGTTTTATCACAAGGGATTTCCATGCGGTTACAGATGGGCGCTGCAGGTTTATTTTAGTGCACCAACATGGTTGTGTTTGTGGGGATTGTATGGATTCTGCTCATTAGCCTTCTGTTGCCCGTCATCTTCAAGTGTGTGTGTGGATTTGTGCAGCGAAGGCTCTGCACACAGTGGAGCTCAATCAATGCTGCGTAGCGTGTGGTCCTGTGTCCATCGGCTGCCTGTGGGGGATTTCAACAACAGTCGATTCAGACTGTATAGATTAGTGTGGCCTGAACCCTGCTGCACAAAGCACAGTCTTTGATGTCTTCTGTGCCTATCAATTACAGTAGAAAAGATGCATTTTGCTTCAAAACTGAGAGATGCACTCAACATTTAAACCACATTTTAATTGCTGGAACCAAATTATGACTTTTATTTAGATTCTAGCCTTTTAGCTGATGCTTTCATCCAAACAGACAGTGTGAGAAAGAGTGTTTAATGGCATTTTATTAGGATGCATTCCTGTGAAACAACACATGTATTGATGCAAAATGCTTCGGTTACATATTTTGCATTGTGCACATATTGTGCTTACTCACAGCTAGTTATTGTGCCCTGGATATGAAGCTGCTCAGTCGATCGTTGTGAAACAAATGGAATTGATTTGTGCTCTCAGGAACACTTTATCTCTCTTTCTTAACCTTCCTAATCTTTCTCTATAACTCTTGATACTGTATCACGTTGATGCATGAGGTGAAAGAGTAGTCAGGAGGACACGTGGAGAGAGCAACTCATCCCCAACACATTCCGCACAACAACATTCCTGCACAACTTTCCTGCTCATTTTGTGGCGTACCTGAACTGTCGAGAGCCTCTTGCCAAGCTTGAAGGGCTGGATGGTACTCAAAGCACCGGTAGAGATCAAAGGGTGAAAGCCTCCGCTGCTTTTTGGCCTCTCGAGGCGACAGAAGGCCCCCATGCAGAACAAGACAAAGAACTCCTGTACACCACGGATGCAGAGTCTGTGTCTTTGTGCTCTGTGAGGTCAGTGGGACTGGTCTTTAGTAACTGGGAGTTCACCTTTTTTCAAACCAAGCTTACACTGGAGTGAATTTCCTGGAGCCAAAGGTTTACAGGAAGAGTTTTGAAAATGCAAATCGACTAGCTTTTATTTGATAGGACGCTTTAGAGAGTGTGACGGGGAATGTGGGAGGAGAGTTGGGGATGACATGCACCAAATTCTATCGGGACTGAGAATTGACCCTACCAGTGCGACCAGTGCACCAAAGACTATATACTCTGTACATGGGGCCCCTGCTCTACCAACTTAGCTATATATTGGAGCCCCACAAAAATACTGCTTGGTATGTCACTGGGAACAGTTGTATTTTCAAAGTGTCAAAAGAATGAACAGATTACTCTCTCTCTCAACTCAACTTTATTTATGTAGCACCTTTCATACATAAAAACATGCAGCCCATAGTGCTTCACAGAATAACAGAGAGACAGAAAACAACAGCAATGGTAAAAATGATAAAAGCAGGGTTCCCACGTGTCCTGGAAAACCTGGAAAATAGTTGACATAGTTTTCCAGTACTGGAAAACACCTGGAAAATGGGAGAAAAAGTCAAATGTCCTGGAAAATCACAGATTGTCCTGGAAAATTATTCCAACATGATTGCGTGCGACCTGACAAAGTTAAAAAAACACATCTCCATTCAACATTTGTGGCCATTTTTGTCATTTAGTTCTATTTAGGTCATTAATGCACTGATCCTCGGATTATTATTTATTTATTTATTTCAGTAAGGCAGCTTCCAGAGTCCTTTGCTGGCTCTTTTGTTTTTTTCTTAACCAATTTTATATTTTTTGAGAAAATAGAGAGCTGAGATGAGAGTTGGACTTCATTGTTACTTGCTTGCACTAATAAAGAGAAGTGCTGTACATCTGTGGTTGCATTATTCTATAATCAATTTGCCATCATTTTTAAGCATGTAAGAGATGATTTCATGGATAGCCATAGACTTTCAATGTAGACTTCCACTGAGAGGAACATATTAGATTATTTAGGAACTAAATTAGGAACTTAATTTGGACTGTCATACCAGCTTGATCATCACTGAAAATGTCCTTGAAATGTCCTGGAGAATGATCTCTTGAAAAGAGTGGGAACCCTGTAAAAGGCATGATTATGTATAAAATACTTAAAAATAAAATAAAATCAATAGAGTAAAATTAATAAAATAAGTAATAGTTGAAAGAAAAGTTAAAAATAATGTAGCGTTAATAGATGAATAAATAATTCAATAAATAAATGTTAAAGCAATGATTCAAATAATAATGATTAAATACTAATAAAAATAATAATGTAGTCCAGGGCTAAAAATAAATTACTCCAAATGAAAAGTTAGATTAAAAAGATAAGTCTTACGTTTACTTTTAAAAACACCCAGATTAAAACCTTATAACACAGGGTCACTGTATCGCACATGGACATGAATCATCTTTTCTTCTATGTGTTATAACATGGTGGTTATCAAACAGTTAGCAGATTCACTATATTCTGAAAATAAGTTATAATTGCACTAAACTTTAAGAGTTAGTAAAAAAAAGAAAATGGACTGTTAAAATTTTCTAAACTGGTGACCAACCAACCCTCATTCTGATCCATGGATTGTCGTATGGCCTGACTGAGTAAAAGTCAAGCTGAGCACCTGGATGTTATCAGAGCTAACCCTAGTGGTAGCTCAGCTTGCAGCCCCCTCCTGATGTCCTGTGTATCATGAGACTTCATGGAAGTTGTGGAATTGTTTCATTGACTTAAGTTTAAGGCTTTTCATGGACAACAGTCACAAAATGTTTTACATCAATAACAAAAAGTATATACCGTAACCTGTACCAGTGGCATTACCAATAGTCATGTCAGTATAAGATCATCTCTATCTGTCAAAGGCGCAGAGTTTCATGTGATTCATGTTCGAAGCAGTACTGTCGTCTATGTTGAATCTTAAATAGGGCACAAAAGTTTGTCCTTGTGTTTGCCAAGCAGCATTGTGCTGCCAGCTGCCACAAGTGGCCAGCTGCCAGATGTTGCTACACCAGTCTTTAAAGTAGTGTTCAACTCTTTTACGGTTGCATAAGAGACTGAAATGTTTTGGTTATCTCTGCTAGCCTTTTAGGTCTGTGACGTGCACTCTGACGCTCTACCTTGAAAGGGAACTGTTACCCATGAAGTCCAAAAATTCCTCCAGTGATGTCACTTGAGTCCATGTCAAGTGAGACAACAGTTTTCAGATTTAAATGGATTCTTTGGATGTTGAGATTCAGCATGCTCGCAGCTACAAAAGCAGCTGCGAGCATAACAGTCTCTTTGACTGAACTCTTAGAAGATGAGTTGCACTGTGGGTAATGGGAAACAGCTTTAATAGCTAGAGAATGCTTCTGATTATAAAGAGATAATTTCTGTGAGTCAGCTTCGTTGATTTTGATTATTTTAAAAGCGATCCATCGTGAGTCCACAGTGCACTAGTATTGGAATGCTAATTTGGTGATCACTCTGA
Organism: Notolabrus celidotus; assembly: GCF_009762535.1. Lineage (NCBI taxonomy): Eukaryota > Metazoa > Chordata > Actinopteri > Labriformes > Labridae > Notolabrus > Notolabrus celidotus. The sequence continues at coordinate 28,710,521 of NC_048277.1, forward strand.
TGCTTCATGTTCTGATTCACTGCTTGTATCTGGTGAAATCCCTCTTAAGCCAAGAGGAGTCTTAAGATTTTGCTAGCATCCAGGTTGCACATTCTTAGTGTGTATAATTTATGGGGATCCAGAGTGTACCTTATGCTAAAGCGCTGAATTGATGTCTGGTGGTAGGAAACAACATCCGGCTGAACCATAATGTGCAGCGAGAGGTTATGTGGGGGCAGTGACGGCAGGCTGCATCCTGAAAATAGCGGTGAGATCTCAGTTCTCCACACAGACGGATCCTCTGGAGGAGAGGAGAGAATGAGTCAGCTGTCCTGCCGACATGGGGCCAAGATGGAGAGACGGAGAGAGTGAAAGATTAACGATGAATCGATCAGACGTTGAGACACCGGCATGAAAATGGATAAGCAGAGCTGAAGGACAGCCGCGGTCTGAAACCCACGCCTTAACATCGAGAGAGGAGGATGATAGTCCTGTTGCTAAGGAATACCTGTTACCTTGGTGATAACGAGACATGTATAAGCATGAGTCATCAAGTTTGAACCTGAGAGCGGTCAACTGTTTTATGCGGCGTCTCAGTGGTCTGAGATGTGTTAGCAATGCTTTGTGAGTTCTTTGTCACTGACAGCAGGACACAGCATGGATGTCAAAGTCCCAGTAGGCATGTGGATTAAATTATTAGACCCAATTAATCAGAACGCAGGGGGGGGGGGAGAAGAAAGTGAAACTAGTGTTTCTGCAAAGAATAAACGCTGTGTCAGAATTGTTTTAAGGTGCCTTTATCGGCACTTTAAGAGTTTTCAGTATTGATGTTTGGCACTACTGCATGTATCTTTACATAACTGCTGGAGGAAAGGCTGTTGCAATGATCACAGCAAGGTTAAAAGGCACTCATAATTCTCATTCTACAGTAATTGATTTTCATAAATTTCACAGATGAAGAAACAAAATCTTTACTTTTTCCATCAGGCTTTTTAAAAATGTGTCATAAAATGGGGCAAATGCACTGAGACCCAGATTCATCAGAGGCAAATGGGAATAAACAAGCAATTGTGGAATTCTTTGAACTGGTTCAGGTCCTGATTTTTTTATTCAAACTTACTGCAAAAACAAGCCAAACTCCTGCACATGGATTTTTATACTTCATACTTAATCATAAAAAGTTTCCAAGTATTTGAGAGGTCACAAATATCCTCTCAACACCATCATTTCTGAAAAATCCTTTCCAGTGTAACACTGTGACACACATGCTGCTCTAGCCAGGGCCATGTCCAGACTTTATTGATTGGGGGTGTCTATAAGGGGCACTGACTTATGCAGGGGCATGAAGCATTAGTGTGCACACTCATGAAAATATATTGACCCAGTCTCGGCTTATCATATATATCTTAAGTGCTTATATCATAGATGTTTTATTCCTGTGTAGTTTTGTGATTTCAAAAAGTTAGTCAACTTTATTCTTGAAGGACTCTTGAACAAGATGGTTTTTGGGGTGGCACCAGGGGTGGCCAGTCGATTCAAAGGGGCCTGTGCCACCCCTCTGGACACAACATGGTCTTGATGAACCAGTGACTGTGTGATCTGCTAGGCTAGCTGATACCCTTCATTACTCGGGACTTTAAAACAGAAGGTGTACAGACCTTTTTTCCAGAGGTGAATGCCTTTAGTAATACAAAATGGGCTTTGTGGATGGTACTAAGAGATCTACTTACATACTGTTGTTAAAGAAGCATTAAAACCTGTAAATGTATGGTTTTGTTTTTAGTAGTTACACTTGGTGCATCAGGCACTTAGTGTTACTTTAAGCCTAGATGACATGGGAGTTTTGTTGCCGATACTGACACCAGTATGCAGGATTATAACAAAATTGGCATGGTCAAAATTTTATTCAAGATACGTTTTTTTGGGAGTGAGTTTTGATCAAAGTTTATATTAACAATGTAACAACCTGCTTGCCAACATATACACTGATACCCACGTACATCTACTAAGTTTTTATTGGTTAATACATTTGTGAGAGTCACTAGAGGGTTATACGTTTCAATGGTTTAAAATTTAACCCAAAAGAGAAATAGTCATGATGATGGTGAGTTCTTGTAATAGTAGCTTAAGAGCTGTATTTACCAAAACTGTGACTTGTTTTGAGTTATTTTACCTCCACACTGCTGATGTTTTCTGGGCTGTCCCCCAAGTGACTTATGTACAGCAGCAAAGTAGTTCATGCACTGCTACACAATATAGTAAGAGAATGGATTTACTGTGAGGAAAAAGTACTTCTGGAAGTGGGTTTAGTTCAATGGTTGCATGACAGAACTGGTTTTCAGGTGTTACTGATGGAGCTTGGACTTGGCTCTCTGCTGGTTAGAAATAAGACAAACCTTTCAAGATGACTAGAAACCTGTAGTTTGAACTTGTCATATCATACAGCACTTATCTGTATTTATTCCCGTTCTCCTGTGCACTAATATGACATTTTCCTCTCAAAGTGAACCAAGCCTGATCTCAAAGACCATGCTTGTCTGCAGGAAATGTAACAACAGTGCTTGAGATGCCATTGTGGGGCGTGAGAGAGGAGAGGCTGACAGCGGGCAGCATGTATACAGGTGTGTACGTCACAAAGCTGACATGTTGTGGGTGTTAAGAGCCGTCAGGGCATGTCTGCACACCAAGACAAGATGTTAGAGGAGGGAAAACTTCTGCTGTTATTTACTTCTACCACACTAAAAACCAAAGGCTGACAGAGTACTGTCTCAACCTGAGCTCTAAGCTAACATGCATTTGAAACATGCTTCACTGCAGCAAAGGACAATTTCACACAAATACACTCAGCCTCCGCTTATTTTGTATTATGAGCATACAAAATGCTGCAACATGCAGGACATTCCTGGTGGTTCTCTCACACTGGCCCAAGGCAAGGTGATCATACACATGCAGAGACACACTTGTTACGTTGAACAACCACAGTATTTGTGCCATCCTTTAAATTAGTGCTTCTCTTTCATTATCCTTCCTGTCTGTCAGCACTGGGTTTGTTTTGTCCTATCAATGGCTGAACTGGTGGCTGATATGTTTTTAATGAGGGAAATAAAACTCATCATCTGAGAGTCATGATCTTAAAACTTATTTTAGAAAATGTGCAAAATAAAAGACACCCAGCTCAAAACTTTGCCTTCTATTGTTTTGCATGGAACAATTCACTTCCTTAAAATAAGAGCTGTTGAAAAAGTGTCTAAAATAGTGTTTGAAGTTATTCAAACTGTTTAAGGTTGACTTTTTAAAGCTTTTGCAGCACACAGTTAAACATATTTTCTCCAGAGTGCCTTCCAGACACTGTACAAAGTATCAGAGTATACCATGTGATCTTTCTTGGAGATGATATATAAAAAAGCAAAATCAAAAGTCTCACTATATTGACTTTCATTATTTATGATTAAAACATATATGTGTGGGGGCTTCGCTGGCCTAGTGGTCTAAGCGTGCACCCCATTGAAGAGGCTATAGTCCTTGTTGCAGCAGTCACAGGTTCAACTCCCGACCTCTACTATTTGCTGCATGTCTTCCCCCACTCTCCACTCCCCACATTCCCTGTCTCTCCCTGTGGAAAACATACAAATAAATTGTACACGGCATAGCGGAGCTGAAGTTGAACATAAATTGACTGTTTCATAAATGAACTATCAACACATCAGACGTATATTTTTCTAATAAACTTGAATCAGAATCAGTCTCTGAAAACAAAAGTTCCTTCAAATATCCTAAACTCATGTGGGCTTCACATTCAGTGTCTGCTGAGCACAGGAGAGGCAGATGGGGACCCTTCAGGAGCAAATTGATTCTCTTGGTGTGCAAATTGGAGCCAATAAGGGGAGTAAACTGATTATCGCACCTTTTAACCAGAGGAGGGAACTAATCACAGCTGATTGGTTCTTATGAAACCCAGCATGCATACTCATGAACCTCAGTCACACATTGTTGACTCTCTAGTTTAAAATACAGATCATCCCACCGTAGTCACAATATCAAACCTGATCTTAAGCAATATCTTTACATTTTGTAGGAGCATGTAAACAACAACAAAGAGATAGAAGCAATTCTGAAGCAAATGTCCATTCAGTATATCTGGCTGCTGAAAACAACCTCCGGGGGACAGACTGATATTATGGCACAGTGAGGGGAGGATCTGCAGCAGCTCTTCTTAGACAGGCCACACGTACTCCAAGGCCAAAGGTCGAGACTTCTTTGACATACATTTCTGTGAGTTCAACCACTACAACAGTCTGCATGTAGTTCGGGAGCTGTAAGAAATAAGGTCAAAACATGGTTGTGACCCAATAAAGTTACATCATCACAGCTGTACATTTGTTATATAATTCTAAATTGTAAATATATTACTCAAAATTAATATATAAAAAGCAAGAACGGGCAGGAAAAGCTTGGACTGTGAGTATACACGTAACAAAACAAGTTTTTGAAATAAGTAAAATAATTTTTCAAAAGCAGGATACTTTTATTTGCACACTAAATGGCGACAAATGAAAGCACTGCTTCATTGTTACTGCAATATCATTATTACTAGCAAGGCTTTATTGCTTTGCATGCAGGCATACAGCAGCCATGCTTTCATTGCATTTCAATGCAGTCAGATGAAGCTCAAGCTAGCTATCAGCTCTCCTTTTGCAAACACAGGTATTGTTTAAAAACATGAAGAACAGCAGGTAGACATAAAAACTGTGAGTTATAGCTAATATGCACATTTACTTTTTTAATACGTTGCACTTCATATCATCATCACAGTATTGAACAATTTAATTGCATGTCTCCTTTTTTCACATCATACCTGACTGTTCTGTTACATTGTGGTCAGTATTATTGCCTGTTTAAGTCAGATCCAGTCCAAAACTTATTATGTTATTTACTGACCCTTGCTTGACTCTTCCACTGAGTTTTATGAAAAAGGCATCTGTACTTTTTCTGTGGCACTGCTGACAAACAGGCAAACAATTGGCACCATCAACATGACCTCCTTTGCCACAGTATAACATTGGCAAAAAATATATTCCATGTTGTAGTCTGATTTAATGATGTGCATCACTTGAAAGAGTGAACGCTGTAAAGACACAGAAAATACAAATGAATCTCATTTTCTGATCACACGCCGTGTGTTTGAAGGTAATGACCTCATCGTCTGTTGTGTTTTTGGTGTTCAAAGATGAGCTTGTTTTCAGTCTCGGTGTGTTGTTTTTTCCGCTCGCTCAGCAGTAATGCTCTCTCCACCTCCACCTGTCTCTCAGTGAAGTTTTAAGGCAGAGCGATGTGCTGTGTGTTTCAGTGTGGAGCAGTCTGTTTGTTGTAAACATACGCCCACATGCAGCGTGTGACTTTGTATGAAGGTTAATGCAAAGAGATTCAATAAAGTAAATCTCGGTTTGACTCTTATTTTTCCTTGGTGATTGTTTTCCAGAAGAGTCTCTCTTCTTCTTGTGTATGTTTTGCCTTTTATGATATACATTACTAGGGCTGTATAATTAACAACTTAAATAGGGGTGATGTATAGCTAGCAAGTGACTATGCAAATAGAAAAAGGGTGAGGTCTTGCTTACCCTGAAGGGATTCTATTTGACATTGTAAAGATTTAATAATGATACATGTACAGATAGGAGAAAGTCCCCTTGATTCCACGGCTGATAGTGCTACCATGGGATTCTTATCCTGCCTCTTGCAGCACCAACAAACATCGAACTGAACATTTCAAATAACGGCCAAGTTAAAGCTAGGTTGTCTTACGATCATTTTTTTTTTGTTTTCTTTTTCAATCGCAAATTATTGTCCATTTAACTTAAAGGGATATTTCCAAGTTTTTTATATTCTTAAGATGCTGGATATGATTGCTTCATCCAAACATTTGATTATTATTTTTACGGTAATCCAAAACAAAGACAAACACTGTCCAGAAAATCCTCCCGAATAACCTCCAATGTACTACATGCTCCAAAAATAAACTAAAAACACAGCATGGCAAACTCAAGCCACAACAAGCAACAACTGATGGACATATTGGGTGTAACTTAAATAGTTTAAGTAATACTTACACAAAGTAGTACAGCAAAACTTAACATCCTAATTTATTAAGCAGCTTAACACAGTATGGATGGACTTTGTGCATCTTCTCTTCCTTTTCTATTTCCGTTTTTCTCTTTAGTGTGTCTATTTTCTTAAGACTAGTCTCTCCCCATGTCAACTCATCCTCCTCTCAATCTGCCCTTTTCTTGTTTGTGTTTTTTCCCACTGCCTCTGCTTGTGATCATCTGCAGCTCTGTCTCTCTTTCTTCATACTATACTTGTCTTTTTATGTATTTCCTTCCATCCACTGATTTTTTCCCCCCTTAATCTCTTTGTGTCTTTCCATCTCTTTGTGTCTGCCTGCATATATTTCTAAGTCTCTCTCTCTCTCTTGGTTCTTTGGTTTTGTCTGTTTTTCTCTCCATTTGACCCTCTTTTACTATTTCTTTTTCTGATTTTCTCTCCATATTCTTTCATCCTCCTCCTCCTCCTCATGTCTCCCTCTCAGTCTGTGTAGTCTTTGCTATCTAAATGTTTCTGCTGCTCGGCTCATGTCTAGAAAGTTCCCTTGGCCTAAGTGTTCGTTGAGCCAACGGCAGGACAAGCCGTAAAAAAGCGCTGAGCTAATAGATGTGATGTATGACTCCCTACGTGACTGCTTTGGTAAAGAAGGAGCATCCTGCTGCAAGGACAAAGCCCTCTCCTGCGTGTGTGTGTGTGTGTGTGTGTGTGTGTGTGTGTGTGTGTGTGTGTGTGTGTGTGTGTTCCTGTGTGTGTGTGTTCCTGTGTGTGTGTGGCTGTGTGAGTGTGTGTGAGGCAGTTGTAAAAAATAGCAATGAAATCTCAATGCCAAGTTATCTTCTGTCCTTCGCTGCTGCATTGGAAGAACCATCGCTGTCGTGTGTGTTGGCCTTACCACCGCGTTAACTCTTTGTGTCCTGGATTTTTCTACACCCCCCCACCTCTCTGCCTCCCCTCCTCGCTCTGCAGTTGCCATGGCAACGCACCAAGAGGCTCCATCATGTGTCTGTGCCTGTGACCGCAATTTTATAACGGCTCACAAGCGCTGGCTTTGTGTGTTTATATTTCTCCCCCGTCTTAATTTAGCATTTGATCATGTTGCCGGTTCTCCTGTGATGTGACGCAGAAGGAGAAGGAGGAGAAGAAGAAGAAGCAGTGTTTGTGTTTGTCAAGTTCTCTCAGGCTCAGCCTCAGAGAGACAGCACCGAGGCATCACAGAAACAGCGAGTGTTTTTGATTCGCAGATTCAACTGTGTGGATGATAAGGGAGTGTGAGATTGATTGAAAATGTCAGCATTGATGAAGGTGAAAGCTGCAGTGTTTTCTCACCTCCAGGTACATCAGTGTTTCACTGAAGATTAGTTTTTACAGGCTTGTTGAGGCAGCAGAAACAAAGACATGTGGAAATGTCCCTCATAGTAGCTTTGCTCTCAATCACAAGCTACATGGACAGATAGTTTAATGCATGCATAGATGGACGCACGTGTCCACCTCCTCCACCTCCATCTCTCTAACCCAGTGGTTCCCAAAGTGGGGGTTGGGACGCCCTGGGTGGTCGCTGGACACTTAATTAGGGTTGGCCTGATAACTTCTTAAAAAACAATACAAATATAAATTGATCTAAAATTGCATATAGGGTGCATTCTTGCTAAAATATCTACAAAAATTGTAGCTACATTTTAGATAAAACCATGCAAATACAAAACGTCATACATTTTCTTCTTTACATTGTTGCCACATGACCAAAGGAAATGATGCTGCTTCTAGCCTTTATTAAATTACAGAGAAATATGTAGGTTAGTGGAATGGCATGCTAGTTCTTGCAACATTTAACCACCTCAGGACAATGTGGGCATTATCTGGGACTGTTATTTCGGGGGTGGCGGACTAAGAAGTTTGGGAACCCCTGCTCTAACCTACTGATAAAACAGCAAAGATCCCTCAGGTTAGCACAAGGCTTCTTTTGCCGGTTTGAAGTAGACATTATGGAAAGTTTTAATGAGTCTTTTGTTTATTTGTGTTGGTTACATTTCTCTAGCCATTACCCCTCTACACCCTCTGCAGGAAGTTAACATTAATGTTCAATTCTGTTGATTTTAAACAGAATTAAGGGATTAGTTGTTAACGTTAAACGAGTTACATTTAGCATTAAGAGTGGCCACCTCTGTATCTGTTAAGGAGAAGGCGGCTTCATGACGTATACTGCAGCCAGTCAGTAGAGTAGAGGGAGATCTAAAGGTTTTGGCTTCACTTTTGGGGAGAGCATTGTCATCCATCCATCATGTTTACATGGTCTATGGTACAGAATTTAGTAGAATGAAATTAGAGCATCTTGTTATGTAAGATGCCCTGTGATAGGCTGGCGACCTGTCCAAGGTGTACCCTGCCTTCCGCCCAAAGCCAGCTGGGATAGGCTCCAGCCCCCCGTGACCCCTAACGGGATAAGCGGTCAAGATAATGGATGGATGGATGGTATGTATGGCTCAGTAAAGCAAGGAGGGAATATTCCATATTCTGCATCTCTACTGTAAAGCAGTGGTTCCCTTTGTGGCCTGTAAACCTTTGTTACTTTGGTCTACAGCCTTGAGTTGTTAGAATAAGAATGATCACCACACATTTTGTTATTTTGATGTTTTTCAAAGTCTTTCTTTCAACAAGTCACACCTTAGATTGTGACCTTTTGCCCTTGATTGCTGTGAAGAGCCATTAATAGTAATAAAGCAAATCATACAAAATAGATAGCATGCCTGAAATATGGTAACATGAGTCAAATTAGCATACACAAAGCCTGCTCAATTACAAAGTTTGAAAAACAGTAAAGCTGTTGGGGATGATACATAAACTTGTTTAAATCCTGCTCTCCTTTAACAGTCAAACATATCACTCCATGTGAGTCTTTGTGGTGAAATGTAAAAAAGGTTGTTCTGGCAGGGTGCTGTTGATCACTTTGACACCTACCCCAGCTACCCGCAGCTTTTATAGGCGTTAAAAGCATTAAAACTATAAAGAAATGATTGAACATCTCTTAGTCTTGTTTGCTTTTATTAGTTGCATAGAGAAATCAGTATGAATATTAGTAATGAGTTGCAAAACTAGCCAAAAACTCCTCACAGGAGCTTTAAGTCAAAGCGTTTTAATAGATTAAGTAAAGAGCAACGTTGAGTTGGATAGAGGGGCCGGATTCAGCTCGGGGGCTGTCATTTGAATAGGTCTATCGTAGTTGTTTGGCTGGGATTGGCTTAAAACAGAAACGTTACAGGCATGTTCCCAAAGCCTCCACAAATAGCCGCGTGTATGTGTGTGTGTGTGTGTGTGTGCAATGGCAGCATCCTCAAGCAACACACTGAGTTTCCTGCCTGATCAATCTTTGTAAGTTGTCCTGGATGAGAGTGCCAGCTGAATGCCATAAAAGTACCCCGGCCTGGAGAAAGAGGCAGACTTTGCTCTGCAGCCTCTTTAATGTTTCCCTCTCATGGGCTCAGTTCCATTTTAGAAAAGCAGAAAGAAGTGGAGCAAGGCCGTCGCTGACCACAAAAGTGAACCCTGAAAAGCAAACTTTGTCAAATTAAGCCTGATCTGTCTGTGATTTTATTCTGTTAGCACTTCTCCAGAGTTGCTTTTTAGTTTATATTCCAGTTTTGGACAGTTTCCATTTTGCAGCTGATTCCTGTCTGAGGTGTTGGGTGGGTGTCGACTGGTTCGACCTGACTGTCTGAGCTCCAGGCGGTGTCAGACCATACACCAACTGCAGTTATGTTTCGCAGAAATGCAGTATCATCCATTTATACTCAATGTAACAAATCATAACTGATATTTTTGACTGATTTTGATTTTAAAATGTGCGATTTATGCACACCGGAGAGTGCAAAGGGCTTAAGTGAGAAAAAATGCATCCAGCTATACTGACCGATTCTAACCAAAATCACAAAAATCGCCCCTGTTTTTAGAAAACAAGGAACTATCTTGACTCCTCATATGTCTTTTATTTCAAGCTAAGCATACTCACTATACAAATGTCAGAAGTCATCATGTCTGTAATAAGGTGATGTTACTAATGTTGTTGTCACTCAGATAGTGAATGTATGTAGAGATCACATCACATAGGGCAGGTAGGGATTCCCTTGCAAAGCAGTGAAGACTAGGGAGACTCTTCCAAATACACCACCAGCTGGTGAGATCTTTGGTCTTCCCACTTGCAAAATCGTGGGTATCAAGGACTTTCAGATCAGTGATTTTTGTCATGAATTGTATAGATTTGGGTTGTCTCTAATTAACCTCTTGCAGTTCTGGAATTAGCACCACAACACCTGTGGTTTTATAATGCTTTGCATTTCTTCATTACTTATTCATGACTGTTCATGAATTCATAAACTGTCACGACACTGCACTACCTGCACTGTGTACATAGGCTGTTTTTAACTGTATCTTATTATAATTTTATTGTATTTTATATTTACATTTTTGCTATTTAAGAGTTGGTAGAAAGAAACATCATCTCGATTTTCCTGTATGTCTTCGTATATATTGTGAAAAATTGACAATAAAAACCTTTGAATCCTTGAATTGAATGACAACTTTTCAGGTGAGATCCATTGTGTTGAAGAACATATACCTTCATAAGTTGTAGTGTCTCCTCAGAAACAGTGTTAAACATTCAATCAATCAATCTTTATTTACATATAGTGCCACATAACAACAAAAGTTATCTCAAGACGCTTTTACAAACATAGCAGGTCTAGATCGTACTCTATTGTTATAATATTAACAAAGACCCAACATCAAGACTGGGTAAATCAACAAGGACAAACTTCCTTTTAACAGGCAGAAACCTCGAGCAGAACAAGACTCGTGTTGGACAGCCGTCTGCCTCAACTAAGTTAGGGTTGGAAAGAGGGAGCATACAGTTTGAAGCATGGTCATAGTCTCTGTGACGTCACCCGTTGGGTTTGGAAGTGATAACTTTTCCCATTATTATCAGGAAGAAGACCTAACTTCTATTAAATGTTCCTTTAAACTCAAACTGTAGTTTATGTTAACATTGATCTTTGCTTTGATCCCACAGAAGTGGTTGCAGAATCGCTTGTTGTCGTCACAAACTGATGATTTAATTGTGTCAATACTGTCAAAGAGGTTTGCCGTACACACAGAAATAATCTCTGCTCCTGCTTTAGGCTAGCACTTAAAACAGAGAAACACTGTAAGGATGGCACGATCTCTCACGTGCAGAAAATGCCTGTTGGCTTTGTTTTTATTGGTGTTTATTTTTGAATGTTTTTCCCCAAGATCGTGAGCGTATTATTTTGCTGTGCAGAGGAACGGGGAGGAATTTATTGCATTGCAATCAAAAGAGGTCCCTGGTGTTGTGTTGTGTTGTGATGTCCTCGTTCTTCTCAGATTGTCTGTTGATTAAATATGAGTCCCTGTAGTCGCCGCCTCATTCTTTATTTGTTAAGCAACACTTTGACTGTTGATGGTCGTGCCAGCTCTTTAATCTCTCTCCTTCTCCTTTGTACTTTTTATTCTAAAAACAGTGGCAAAGCGTGTCACTTCCTGTCCCTTTTCTCTCTACTGTAGACCTGTCTGACACAATGTGAAAGTGTTCATGAACTTAGCACAGGATGAATCACTGTTGAATGGAACTGGTCAGCTCCAAGTTATTATTTGATGTTAGTCATTCTCACTTAAAGTTCAGTCTACAGTCGCTCTGAGTCACAGCCAGAAATGCTGTAGAACTGCATTTCTTGGGAGGTGGATTTCCTGTCAGAAGTTATCTGCTAGGTTACTTATCTTCCATCCCTCTGTTGTCATGTTTTCAGGCCTGAGACCCAGCAGAAAGCCCCGGTGAGTGCCCCTCCTCCCCCGCCGCCCCCTCCGCCTCCCCCTGAGCCGACAGGGCCCCCGGAGCCGGAGGAGGAGATCCTGGGCTCCGATGATGAGGAGCAGGAGGACCCTGCAGACTACTGCAAAGGTCAGAATGACACACACACACACACTCACTCTCTCTCTCTCACACACACACAGACAGAACACACCGGAGTCTGCTCCTGTCTGTGATTCTCTCCCTCTCCTCCCTCTCCCTCCTGATGGGATTTGCAGCAGCGTCGTTAAAACCATCATGGCAGTTGTGACACCAGCGTTTCAAGGTTGTTTGGTTACTGCCAGAAAGGAGCAGCAGTCTAGTTTCCTGCAGTGGCTCTGCATGCTAAAGACTCTGCTGTCTGCTAAGAGGCTCATGTTCATCACTCCTATGAGAACTGTAGAAAATGACACTTCATTTATTATCCAATACCAGCAGATAAAAAAGCAGCACGTTTAGAAACGTATCTCCTCGTTTCCATGCTGAATATACTTTCATATTTTTCAATCGTAGGCTGTGATTCATCAAGATGGATCTCTTTTAAGAGGATTGGGCTCTTTTTGTGAAAAAAATATCCCTTATTTCTTTGAATTTATTTGAAATGAAGCAAAGACAATCTGTCACATTAAACTTCAGTCACTCTTTCATTTCTATCTTTATTTGTGTTTTGGCTTCTTCCCATCCTCTCTAATTCTCCTCATACATCCATTTAAATTTGAGCACTTTTATTTATTTCCAAACATTGTATAAAGTTAAAAAACCCTTTAATGCACCCTGTAGGGAAACGCACACAGATCGTCTCTGTTTAGAGCTTTGATAGCAGTGAAAGTAAGTCTTATAGCATAGCTTAGGCTTCTTATTCTGTGTACTGTTTTATTAACTGTAACATCACACATTTATCAAGTTTATGTTCAGTGAAGAACACCTACAGCAGTTAGACCCCAGCTAGCAAGCCTGTGTGCTCTGCCAGCTGGTAGTGTCACTGTAACACGAACAAAGAGGATTTTCACGTCTCATTTCAGTAAACATTTTCAGCTTTAACAGTTATTGAATTGTTGCTTGTTTCCCCTCTTCAGAGGAATCCAGTTCTTGCACTCATTTGATGTAAAACGTTTCAAGTCTTATGTAACCCCTTTAACGGCTTTACCTCATAAAGTTAACCTTTGTAGTTTAGATTCAGATTCAGATTCAGAGAACTTTATTAATCCCAGAGGGCAATTTGCTTTGCATTGTACCAGCTTGTCGATAAACAACACAAACACTAACAAAAAAGACAACACTCAATAGTCAACATGTCAGTGACAACAGCAGTGCAAGATGGGGCTTGTCATAAAGAGTAAAAGAATGTTAAAATAGACTAAAAAAACTTTTTTTTAAAAACACAGTAGCCAGGAATAAATACTAAATAAATTAATACTAATTTACTATCACAAAGGTGGATTTACTTTAATGATAATGAGCCAAACTCTTACAAAAACAATGAGGAAAAGCATGTTTTTTCTCCTTTAGAATATGTTATACTCAGCCTATGATAATGATTATTTATATAGCTTATTTTTGCCTACATGTTAGAAAAGTAAAATTAGTAATATCTCATATTCTTAGATGAAATCTTAGACATTGCTCAAACTTGTAGACTGATATTGACTGTGACTACAGACACTTTTCTAGTGTCTTCTAACTATCTAACTCATACTTGTGAAAATTATATCCAATTTCTTTCTTTAACAGAAAATATACTCTTCAGCTCAGGAATGACTTGAGGAAGGTCTTTAGTGTTCAAGGTTAAGGTTAAATTAATTCACCCAGACAAATTTCACAGAGATGTCCGAATTTGTTGTAGTTGCATTTGTGGGTTGTCTACTTTCAAACTGGTCACTAATCCATCCAGAATCTTCTTGAGATTGTTTAAACTCTAACAGCCCTCTGTACTCCTCTGTGGAAATAGTCTCAAATGAAGTCCACATGTTGCCTACGAAGCTACAGAGACATGTCCTCTCACTTAAAAACAGAAACCTGAAGCACATCACACCTTTCTATCAATTCCTTCAAAGTCTTTTTTATATATTATATAATAAACAGTATGATTAGTGTCTTGAAAGTGGGAGGGTTGGGCTGCATGTGAGAACGCAATTTCCACCACCTAAAAATTGTCACCCCTCAGATCTTCCTGCCAGCCTTCTAGTGTAAATGTATATGAAGTAAAGGTGAGCCAACTTGGCAGGAAATGTTGTGGGCATCTATTTATGTTTATATCATGCGAGCATTTGATGTCATGTCCTGCCTCATCTCCCGTCGATCAACCCTTTGTCCAACAAGATAGACTTCCCACTGTGAGGGACATGAATGAGCACGCAACTTTGGAAAAATCTGGATGCAAAGCTCCTGAAAACATCTAAAGATTTTCACAGGTGTATATCATGTGTACATTAAGTATGCAAAACTTGGGCTGTAGCCTTCAGCTGTGTTAGCATTCAACACTTCCACTACTGTAGTTGGTGGCGTTGCCCCTCTTGAGCCTTTTCTGTTATAGCAAGGAAATCCTGTTTGGGTTGGAGTTGATAAATGTGAACAACAACTACCTTCAGTGAAATATACGCAATACAGAGTCATACATCCACAACACAGCTGTAGATATATACTGCAAACAGGCTGTAGCTACAAAATTGCGTCAAGCACTGTTCTTGCATGAGGCTAACTGACCAATCGCAGCTGTTGGTCTCTGCGTTCCCATTACATATAGTTTCATCATATAGGAGTGTGAAAAAGGCTGCAGACAAACAAGAATCACATTTTGGAAACAGGAACCAGGGAACATTTTACATTTTTATTCAAAAAGTAGTCAATTATTGTGTTTTCCTCCAATCAGCTGATCGTCTCAGTGCAAACATGAACCTGGAATGTTTTTAGGGCATGCAACATTTGAGACACTTTTCTTTTTCTGCCTCCAAGAATGTTTGTTCTGGACTTTCCTCTCCACTCTACATCTTCATTAATCCACAACACTTCCCCCTTGTTACATTCTCTGTCAGTGTGACCTGCCTCCCTCTCCACTGCCCCCCCCCCCTCCTCCTCGTCTTCCTCACTAATGGATTTCATGTCATTGCCTGGTTATCACCGACAGTCGCCTGTAACCTTCATCTCCTCTCCCTCCTCTTTATCTCTCTCAGGAGGGTACCATCCGGTGAAGATCGGGGACCTGTTCAACGGGAGGTACCATGTGATCAGGAAGCTGGGGTGGGGCCACTTCTCCACCGTATGGCTGTGCTGGGACATACAGTGAGTCGCACACACATACACACACACACAGATTCACAGACGGTGTAGTACAGTATAGTGTTCTGAAATACTCCCATGCCTACACACACACACACACACACACACACACACACACACACACACACACACACACACACACACACACACACACACGTCATGACCTAGAAAAAGCCCTCCATACGCCCTGTCAACCACATTCACACACACATGCACATACAGGCTCCTGTTGCAGTCCTTCACTTCACCTTGCTCCTCACACACCCATGTGCACATCACAGGAACCACACACACACACACACACACACACACACACACACACACCATCACACATGCACCTGTTGACACGATCTGGCACGCCTTCACCACGACAACCATCGCAACCAACACCATCTTGCTTTGACTCCAGCACCTTCCATTTGCACCACATTGTTGTTTCTGTGTTCACGAGGCAACCAGGACGGATGGATGACAGTATCATCAAACTAGTGTCACCTTCCACTGACTCACACACACATTTACTCTTAGCACTGGTGTTAATAACACTAATGGTGTTCATAAACTGTTGAGATGGAGTTGGGTTACTTTTTGAACACTGTGCAGTCACACACAATACTTCATAAATATGTGACAAGTGTCAGTTCAAGTTGTTTTTCTGTGTATATTTCTACCTCTCAGCATACATTCATTTTTAAATTTCCAACCTTTTATGTTCCTTTTAAATTGGCCTGCATTTTTGTTTTCATCTTACTGTATATCATGTCTTATTTAAATTATATAATTAAATTGTTCTTAATGAAGTATTGTTTTTAATATATTTGGATTATGATGTTATTCCCTTGTGTATGTCTATTATTTTGCATTTAATTAATCAAAAGTTATTTATAATTGAGAGATCATGGAGGGGAAACCCTCATTTACAATGATACTGAATCAGTTACAGATACATTAAAACAAACAGCAAGGCATCATGGCAATCAAGACATCAAATGTTATCATTTTTTACATAAAGATAAAATTTGAAAAATAAAGGAGGTGTAGGGGGTTGACTATAAAATGCACTTAAATAGGAAGGGACTATAGATTAAAATGATACAATAAATATACACACGTATGCTTCGCTAAAACAATTACAAAAATGATTTAAGAAAAACTTTTAAACCCCTATGTGCCTAGGCAGCCCCTCAGATCTGTGGATGCAGCTTAGCTGGTTGTGCCAAGATCCCGCCTAATAACAAAAGGTGACCGACCCTTTCAGTCAGAGCTCCAAGACTGTGGAAATCCTTACCACTACCGATTAGACAGTCCAAAACCTTAACTGCTTTTAAATCCTCACTAAAAACCTTTTTATATAAGAAGGCATTTCTCATCCCCTACATCACCCCCTTTGCTTCTTTTTTTCCATGTCTGCATTGTTTTATATGCTTTGTAATTTTCTGCATTTTTTGTTGTGAAGCACTTTGTAACTTTGTTAAGAAAAGTGCTATATAAATAAAGTGTATTATTATCATTATTTATAAAAAGGGGTTAAAAGGTTAAAAATCGGGGCACCAGTGGCCTAGTGGTCTAAGCGCGCCCCATATACAGAGGCTATAGTCCTCGTCGCAGAGGTTGCCAGTTTGACTCCTGGACACAACTATTTGCTGCATGTCTTCCCCCACTCTCTACTCCCTCTGTTTCCTGTCTATCTTCAGCTGCCCTGTCAAATAAAAGGGAGAAAGCCCAAAATATAACTTTTTTTAAAAAGGTTAAAAATCAAGTTTCTAAATTGTCTTAGAGGTAAAAGTGTTTTTAGTTCAATGAGATGCTGCAACTTATTCCAGGAGTCAGGAGCAGAAAAGCAAAAAGAAGTTCAGTGAGTTATGGTGGTGTTTTTCCTAAGAGAGTTTTGTATATAAAAAGATGCCAATGGATATTCCGTCTTTCCTGGATAGAGGATCAGCCAACCTTATTGTACAGAACGTGGTGATGTGTGTTAAAGGGGTCCCCTGTCATAAATCAAACAAACAAAACAAACAATCTGTGCGTTGTCACCAGATGTCCCTTTTTTTTCCTCTTTAGATTAAAGGAAAACTAAAGCTATTAAACTAACTGTAAACTGTTAGACATCAGTGGCATACTTGGGCTGTTTTCACTTTAATCTCCACAGTTTGATTCTTGTGTGGCACATCTGTTGCTCTGTGTTGGCCTGTATTGAAGTCTCAAAAAGAAAGTAATGCTTGTCACAAACTATGGGTATTTGAAAAACTTTTGTAATTAGAAAAAGAGAGAAAAAGTCACATTTTAGCCTCTGGGAATAGGTTTTATCATTTTTTATAACACACTTAAAGCTCCTGTGAGGAACTTTCTGTTTGTGTTGACTTTGGCGCCCCCCTGTGGACTGAGGGATCTTGCTTATTTTGTCCTGTACATGTGTAAATTGTGTTATCTCCTCCCGCTTTCAACTAACAGTCAACTATTTCACTCATTAAGAATATTTACTGCAGAAAAAGGCTTTTTCTTTGATGCGCTGTCAATCACCTCATCTGACACCTACCCCCTCACGGCGATTTCAGGCTTTAAAATAACAAAACGGAAATGATCAATTCCTTTTCTAACAATCTTGTTTGCTTTTCTAGGTCCTAAAAAGCCATCACTATTCATTTCAGTCCATTTCATGACCACTTAAAAACTCCTCACAGGAGCTTTAACACAAAAAATCATTGAATTTTTAAAATTTTTTATGGATTGCTTAAATTATTTGTTTCTGTTCCTTGTCCCCTTCAAGCTAGATCTGTTGTATAACAATCAAATATACATTGTTATAAAAAAGAAACAATGAAGCTCAGCAGAGATAATACACAGGTGTCATACAGGTGTCGGTGCTTTGAACTAAAAACAGTTTCTTCATCAGTGTCGATATAAAATTCAGTGTTTCTGCGATCAGTTACATTCACTGAGTCATTACCACACCTCTGACTCAGTGCTGACTCAAAACAGTTAAAAATGCACAAACCCAAAATAAAGATGGTGTTTGAATGTCACCACTTAACTGTTGTTTGTATATATTGAGGCTGAAAAAAACTGTGTTTACATCTCATCATAATGTTCTCGTACTTTAATTACATAGCAAGAAGATTAGTTTGTCATAGAAACAGACATTAAGTGATGTTACTCTTAGACAGGAAGGATTTGGGGATGTTTTGGCAGCAGAGGTTTTCAAAGTTGGGTTTCTGGTGTTTCACTGTAATCCTAATTAACACAATAATAGAGTGCTGGAAATTTTCATTTGAGGGTCTCCTACTCTTTACATCTAAAAGAAAGCTCTTATTGAGATGGAGGAATGTGAGACTAACTCTCAAGAAAGTGGTTTTAAACGGCTCAATGTAATGCACATTAAGGAAATATTTCAGAACAACTACTCTGGATGAGTAAGAGAAGAAATAAGATTCAAGGAGTCTTCTGGATTAGACTTGTTCTCAAGTAATATTACTCCTTTTAGGAGATTTTTGGTAAGGGTTTGATGCATTAAGGACTAAAATGGACTACAATTAACTTTGAAATGATCATAAACATTAAGAGATGTGAGATGTTCAGTATTACTTTGCTGGTGAAACTTATCTTAGTGGTTAAGGGATTGCCTAAGAGTATATGTTGTCTAAAAAGGGACAGAATAATAAGCTTGAGCTTCAGCCTATGTCCTCAGTGTATTCTAGTTGTAATCTAGCCCAAATATGAAGTCCTTTGCAGATATTTAATTATGTTTGACAAAAAGTGTATTTTACTTTGGACTTGTCAGCTGAAGAGAGATAGGAAATGTGGGGAGTAGAGAGCAGGGGGAGACATGCAGGAAATGGTCTTGGCCAGGAATCGAACCAGCGACCTCTGCAACGAGGAGTGTAGCCTATATGTGGGCCAGATGTCTGGTAGTTTATAAAGTAAAATGTGTCATTCAAAAGTTCAGTGGTGTGGCGCTGGTGGCCTAGCGGTCTAAGCGCCCCACATACAGAGGCTACAGTCCTCGTCGCTGGGGTGGCTGGCTCGATTCTCGGCCGCGACCATTCTCTGCATGTCTCCCCGCTCTCTACTCCCCACATTTCCTGTCTCTCATCAGCTGTCCTATCAAATAAAGGTGAAAAAGCCCAAAAATATAACTTAAAAAATAAAAAAGTTCAGTAGTGTAATTAATTCCCATCATGGCTGCCGCAGGAAGCAGAAAGAAGCTGCAGCAGCTTAACTACGGTGTGCCAAGAAGGACAAAATGGGACATGATTTAAAAAACAAAATAAAATGTGTTCATTTTGGACCTTACTCGCATTGCAACCTGTTGTGCTTACAGCTCTTGTATATAGTATTTGTTAGTGAAAAGTATTTGTTAAGAGGATTTTGTGTTGTGTTTCTGTTATCTGTGCTGATCCATTAAGTAACATGACTGATCAGCAGACTGTAAGAGAACAGCCTGTACGTTCTGGATGAACTGGGTGTTTTAACTTTGATTGATGTTGATTTTATTTCCGTGTTATAAAATACCACAAAGCTACATTTGCATTTCCAGAGGCAGTGTGGGCAGTGTGAAAGATCGCTGAGCAAATGTGGCGTTTTCAGGGACATTTTATAATATCTTTGACAGGGACACATTTAGCATAACTGATTCTACCAACTCATCCCTTCATGACTCAGGATGAAGTTAAATAACTGTGTTTTTCTGTCTGTGTGTGTCCATACAGAGTGAAGAACTTTGTGGCGATGAAGGTGGTGAAGAGCGCCCAGCATTACACGGAGACGGCCTTGGATGAGATCAAACTGCTGCGATGTGTGAGGATCAGTTTTCAGTGCTTTTCATCATTGTTTGTTCTTTTATTTGCTTTGTCTTTCCTTCAGTTGTTGCTTCTTTTCGTCACCCCTTCTCTCATCTTTTCCCCTCTTGTTCTCTTTTCTTTCTTTCCTCCTCGCATCCTCTCTTCACACCTTGCATCTCCTCCCCTCTGATTCTCTGTTGACAAATACACTAAAGGTACGCCGGTCATTTATCTTGCATGCTGGCCGCAGAATACTGTCATCTTTGAATCAATTTTTTAGCGTCTTTTTCACATCCATGTCCCTCGGCTCCTCCCTTTCCTCAACTCTCTTTTCCTTATTCCCTCTTGCCTCCTCGCTCTCCTCCACCTTTCCAGTTCTCCTCATCACTTTTCTTTCTTTTTTTTCTCTTTTCCCTTTAATATTTCATCCTCTCCTTATCCTGTTGTTGTCTCTCCTTTTTTCCTCTGTCCCTCCTACATGTCATCCTTGCTTCATTTCCTTATCCTCTTGTCTTCCAGGTGAGAGAGAGTGACCCAAGCGACCCGAACAAAGACATGGTGGTCCAGCTGATCGACGACTTCAAGATCTCTGGAGTCAACGGCATACGTATCCTGATCAGGAGTGTGTGTGTGTCTTAGTATGAATGTATGTGTGTGTGTACGTGACAGAGATGTAATAATGTGAGTCCTTGACTCTCCCTCCCAGATGTGTGTATGGTGTTTGAGGTGCTCGGTCACCACCTGCTGAAGTGGATAATTAAATCCAACTATCAAGGTCTGCCACTGCCCTGCGTCAAGAGCATCATCAGACAAGTAAGAACCACACAAACCTACTTTCTTCTTTTGTAACAGTATCTCAGAAATAGCTGACTGTGTTTCCATAAAGCATAGATATATCATACATCAAGTACTCTGCATAAGGACACAGGTTTTTTGAATAGTGGCAGTGAATTGTAGGTCAAACAAGGTCACATAAAGTACTCTGTTTGCCTTAAATGGAGCTGTATCCTGATATGAGGGCGGTATTTATCATTTGTATTATTTGTGTGTGCAATACTTTGATTTCCGGTGCAATAACTCAATTACCATGTGCAATATTGTAATTTATTCCATAACATATTTTATTATACTATTCATCTACTACAAGTGCACCCTGGCTTATTTATTATTTATTTATTTATTTATTTATTTATTTATTTATTTATTTATTTATTTATTTATTTATTTATTATTTAAAAGGACCATGCATATTAATTAACACTTCTGTAAATATGCTAGAGTTAGCCAAAAGGCTAGTTTACATCCATAGTCCCTTGCCAGATGTTAAAAAGGCTCCCTAAAAAGATGAAGATTAAACAAAGATAAAATAGAGTAAAATAAAATCAAAATAAGAAGGAAGAGGAGAAACCAAAACACAAACAAACAAACAAACAAACAAACAAACAAACAAACAAACAAACAAACAAAGAAAAAAAAAAAAGAAAAGAAAAGAAAAGAAAAGTACAAATAGCACAATACGATTAAAAATGACTAAAAGCTACATAAGGACATAATATGACAGTTTTTGAGAAAGTGTCCATGGACATAAAATACATGGAGCAAGACAATCAGGAAGCAGCAATGGAGAAATGTTAAAGAAGACACATTAGCTTAGGCTAATTTAACTTATTTCATGTCTTTAAAAGTACTTCTATACCTTTCTTTGTACAGATAGTATTTTTATTTTTATTTAGAATTTTTGGATTGTGTTTAGGTTTATATATTTATTGCCCTTACTGTCTTGTTAAGTACCAGCATTCCAATCACCATGTCAAATTCCTTGTGTGTGCAAGCTCACTTGGCAATAAAGCTTTCTTGAATCTTGTATCTTGAATCTTATACTTAGCAAAAACTGTGAATGATAACAGCACTTTTATTCATAATAGGTACAAATTTTCAGCTTATTTTAGATTTAAATAAATACTTATGGAAATCAACAGTGTGCAAAGATCAGTGTTCAAGTTTAGAGACGGATAAATATCAATGAGAGTGACAAATTTGTGAATAATTCATACCGTTAAAAAATAATCTTTTAAATTCCAAAGTTGGTAGAACTTAAATGACAACAATAAGCTATCTTCAGCCTTCTTATTGGTCATTTTAACATTAAACTGAACATATCAACTCATGATTAGGTCTAAACATCAGCCTAACTTCTGTCAGGGTCTTGAACTCATGCATGTAATGACTTCAGCACCTGATGAAGGTCGTCTGTTGTTCTTTTCACTCATTAATTGAGTTCATTAACACTGCCAAGCCAATGTGAGGGATTTGGTGTTAGCTTTGTGTCTGTTGTCTCCTCTTGGAGAGATGGTTTCTGTCAAATAGCTCCTTATGTCTTTGAACCCCTCTCGCTTTACCCATGTAATTTTCCTCCTCCCTTTTTATCTTTGCTAGTGACCTTTCAGCCATCAACTACAAATCTAAGTGTGCTCTCCAAATGAATTTTAAATAAATATGAATAATGTTCTCTACATTGAATACCAATTTAGAATGCAAACAGAAACCAATATTTTTGCCACAGGGTCAACAGGTGGAAGTGAAATTGAAGATATAAGGTTGTACTTGAAATAAATCACAACTGTTTTGGGGTTTTGACCAATCATAATCAAGTATTTAACACAGCCGGGTAATAACATAACATTTTTGGAGTCATGGTGTTTACGGAAAACTCGGATATCTAACTATCAAAGAAATGAAAGAAGAAGAAAAAAGAAAGATGACATTTTTTAATAAAGGACAAGAGATTCAGACAGAAAAACTCATTGCAGATACTTGAAGCAAATACAGGCCTACAAGTGTAGCTCTACATGCAATTGTCCGCTCCACACTTCACACTTTAGTACCACTACAGTCCTGTGATTCAGGACTAGTGGGCATTTTCCCCTCAGCCACCTGATGAGCGTGTGAAGTTTTCGAGCCGTTTCAGCCTCTGTGAGCCTCTCTGAAGCCCGTCTGAAGATGAGCAGAAATTAAATGAGACTGTTGCTTTGCTTCGATCTCAAAGCCTCCAGACTCAAACAAATGAGAGAACCAGAGAAACAGAAACATCAACAGCCTCCCTGCTCTGCCCTCAGAGAGTGACAAGCACTGGAAGAGTGGCTCATTTGGCCCCGAGACAGAGAGAGGAAATGAAAGAGAGGGGGGGGAAGAGACAGGGAGAGCCAAACAGAGGAAGACTCTCACTTCTGTCGTCATTTTTTGAGTATACACATGTTTTTCAGTAATAATATCTGTTTATCTGAATGTGTTTGCAGGTCCTGCAGGGTCTGGACTACCTCCACGCTAAATGTAAAATCATCCACACGGACATCAAGCCTGAGAACATCTTGATGTGTGTAGACGATGCCTTTGTGAGACGCATGGCTATGGAGGCAACTGAGTGGCAGAAAGCTGGAGCTCCCCCACCGTCTGGATCAGCAGGTAGACACGAAATACTCTCATCTAGAGGATGTAGTTTCAGTAGTTTGGGAAGTGTGCTAACTTGCTAAGGGAACCTGGTCACATAGGAAGAAGCAAGTGGTATGTATTGGGGATGGGTTGGGATTTCTGAATATTTATTTAATAGGGAAAAAATCAAATGATCATGTGAGTATTATCTCATATTAAGAACACATTTTTACCAGCACCTGGTTGTAATTTGATACAGCTTCCAGGTGGTGGCTGTAGCACACCTGAAAGCTACTGATTGCTAGCTGCCATTAAATAACAAAAGGAAAAGAAAGCATGTGTAAAATTGGGGTGATGTGAGATGCAGAAAAATGCTGTGGGCGTCAAACAGTTTATATAGTCATGACTCTCTCTCTCTCTCTTTTGTCTGTGTGCACATAGGGGAATATTTGGCCAATCATTGAATAGTTACCAGTGACTATTGAATAGTATTTTTGCTTGAATTTCCATCCTGGTACGTGTTAAGGGCAGCTTGCTAAAGGAAATAATCGTCCCCAAAACATCACCAGACTTTGAAATTCAGATTAAAAACAGCTGTGGCTAAAAAAGACTCAAGATCATTACAGTAGAAAATGTGTTCATTTGTTGGCTTAGGTGGTTAGCATTGCTTCACGTAAAAACTGGAAATGTTAGAAAAGAGAATCTGGCTGATTGATGGAAGCATATCTTTGATCTCAAGTATCTATTTTTGAATATGATGGATTGGATGGTTATTTTTTATCTCAGCAGTTCTCTCAGCAATGTAACTGTTGTTGTACTCCTAAAAACTACACCCACAAATTCATGAATAAGAAATGTTTCTGGACATAAGACACTGAAGTCTCTTCAATGATCAAATTAATCGAAACTGCATTTGAAATGCCCGGTTTTCTTTGTTATTACTGAACTTTAATAATGCCCTGTACTTGGAAACACATTTTACCATTTGATGACCACATTTCTTTAAGACACTTTGGCATGTGAAGAAAAAATCCAGCACAAAATCCTTCTTAAATCCACAAAGTTCTTCTTTCACACATTTTGATATAACATGTTAGTTTTTGAGCTTTAGAGGAGCAGCTTGGTAGATGTATTCATTTCACAGACAAAACCATCAGTCTCCCCTTTTTTTATATTTATGTTAATTCAAAACTGCTAGCTGTAACTTCATGTTGAGCTAACACACATGAGGGTGGTCTTGATCTCACCAAGAAAGGTAATATTGGTGTTTTTGGAAATGTGAAAAACCTTTCAATTCAACTCAGATACCTCATTGAGGTTCTGATGTTTCAGTAAGAGGAGAGTCTTATATTCACGATTTGAAATAGTAACTTAAAAGGCAAATCAGCTGAGAAGGATCATGAATGTAATACCTTTTATCTCTTTTAATGACTGGGTTTACATTGAAGTCCTCAGAAACTGTAAGGACTCACAGAGAAGCCTCCTCTGCCTCCTCAGTGTCTTCACACACAGACAATTCTTTCCCTTTTTTTTCCCCTCTCCTGTCACCAAGTTCCTCCACTGAAAAAAAAACCCAACAACAACTAGGTCTTGGAGAAAAAAAAAAGAACAGTCCTGACAAACTCGACATGAACCCTGTCCTCCCGGTGAACCCAGCGAGCTGTCGATTGCTTGCATCAGCCGGAGAAGTTGTTCTGAGCCATGGGGAAACCAATTATACTGCTTACATTTCTACGCAATTAAAGCCGGGCACAAACCCATCAGCTGTCAAAACAGGAGGGCTCACTGGTGACAAAATCTGTCTTTGATTGAAGAAGAAGAGTAAATAACATCTTTTAATGTCATTTACATAGATGCAGACGTGCTTTACGCTAATAATCCTTCTGTTTCTGCTTTTTATTTGAATCTGAAACATTGAATCTACATGAGACAAAAAAAGACACATACTCTGGATTGTTGTGTTGCAGATCAGTTTATTTAAATATTTAGATGTAAACAAGATGCTGTTTGCTATAGCACTGAAACTCCTGAGTGGCTATACTTGAACTTCAGTTAATTTATTTAACCCCTCATGAATTTATTTCTGGAAATAGATTTGTATATCAAGTTGTGGTCTACTTTGGTATAATTACAGATTTTTTTTTCCTGGAGCTTTTTCCTTTATAGCCCAAAGTATGCCACTTAAAGGGGGCATATTTCATAGTTGGGATTGATATTTCATGTAATTGCATTATGTAAAGGATTCCTCCCTCCTCTCTCCAACTGAGTTTCCCCTTCCCACTGTTGTTTTTCTGCTGCAACTGACCTCTCCTTTAGCGACATTTCAGACCTCTTGAGCAGCACTCGGGTTTGTTTAAAGAAATGTTTGGAAGCCTTTCCAAATTGTTGCCTTTTGAATAGCAATCTGAGCCTGTAGCACATACTGAGACCTTATTTTGCAGCTGTTGCATCCTATTTTCCTCTTGCTGGAGTAACTCCAAAACTTTATGTTTTATATAACTTTATATTATTCATGAAGAACATTCGGCGGGGGATTCACTGAAAATGGATTGCGGCCGCTTCTAGCACCAAGAAGTGTGCATCATTTGCCCCCACTGTCTGCTCCATTCTGACGGTTAAATCACAAAGCAGATCGTGCTGATGGTATTGATGGAGTTTCATAGCTCTGTGCAGTCTGCTCTTGTTTTGTGCTTGACTATGATTAGGGTTGCAAAGGGATGGGAAAGTTAAGCTGAGGAATTTTGGAAATATTCAAAATTGGAAACTTTCCATGGGAATTGTGGGAATTTATGGGAGTTAACTGGGAATTGAGGGTAATTTAATGGAAAGGTATCATAACCAAGCATAAATATGTTTTGTTATAAGCAGACATCCATCCAAAATAATACAATTAAAACAGATTTATTTGTAAGTAGAACTTTATGAAGTGTTAAAACAATCAATTCTTTCATTGAAGAAAAAAAACATGAATGTTGAGTTAAATATTTCTCATCCCAACCTATTTGAAAATTAACAAAAATGCAATCCCAACAAAGTCCCATTCAAAATGTTAAATGAAAAGAGCCCCTCTCCCTCCAACAAAGTCCCATTCAACATGCAAATAAAAAAGCATCTTCCCTTAAGGTTCTCAAGCCTAACCTCTGCATTTTTGCTAAACCCTTTCAGGCAATGGGCTCTTCTTGGGTCTCATCAACATCCTCCATGTCCACTTCATCAGCATCCAACTCCGACTCTTCCTCTTCCATGTCACTGTCCAGCCTTGTTGAGGATAGCTCTGCATAAATATTCAACTCTACTTGCATGAAATCTGGTTGTCTTAGTGAGGATTATGCTAAAATATATTTTCCCCAACTATATCTAAAGTTCCCTATCAAGAGCCAACATTCAATTTTGTAAATTCCTTGTTTATTCCCGTTAATTTCCATGGAAAGTTTCCAACTTTGAAAATTCCCGGGAATTTTGCAACCCTAACTGTGATGGAAATGAGCTGTCAGCATCTCAACTCTCAGGTGTGCACAGCTCTATGCGCTCTCATCCTGATGCTGCTATATTCTGTCCATACAAATGATGAATGGAGCTGAATGGAGAGAGATTTGAAAAGAAGAATAACACTGTTTTGTGCGTGATGGTACAGCCTGTATGCACCGAGGTTACGCCACAGACAGCTCCAGACTGATTGTCATAAAGATATTAATGTCAAGGTAATATAAATAGACTTAATACACAGATATATTGTGTTTTAGTCATCCAGAGGTGGAACTGTTGTGTTCATCACTGAGAAATTTGAGTCTCTAAACTCCCAACAGACAGTAAAGGTTTCACTGTAACTGCACGTCACTGTTAGTGCCAGGGTTAGTGAATTAGGTGTTATTACCAATGAAGCTCATTTGCATATGCTTATACTGGCATACAGTGATGCTATTTGCTCTGCAGCACAGTACATGCTTTTTTAAATAGAGAATGTTTCCTTGGCTCGTGTGCACAGGATTAGCGGGCTGCCAAAGCGTTGCAATCTTTATGAATCAGGCCCTCAGATATTCAAAATACTGGATGTTGTGTTTGAAGTCGTTTCTGTTTCTTTAATCCATCGTTTGATCGGTGCTTGATGATTCAGGTGTAAGTATACTGTATAGGAGCTACATTCACAGACGCATGAAGACTAACCTTTAATCTTTTGGATCTGGGACAAGGAAGTAAGGCTGTGGGAGTGTGTAAGATCCTTTTTGTTTGCCTTTCTCTGATGTCAATGACAGATCCTGTTAGTATCAGGTATGAAAAGAGAATGTATTCATAACCTAATAATTCCTTTTTTTAGACAATCTAGAGCGCAGTGTGAACTCAGCCGTGTGGCGGTATAGATGTTCGTGATACTTTGAAGCGTCTGATTGTGGTTGTTTTTTCTCTCTGTCTGTCAGTTAGCACAGCCCCCCAGCTCAAACCGGCGAGTACAACAGATGTGAGTATGAAATGAGAGCAATGCACACAGACACACAAACATAAACACACACAGACACAGAAACAGTTCTCAACATGTCAAATAGTTTGGTGTGATGGTAGCTACAGTTGCAGGGGAACAGTAATTATAAGCAATATGAAGATTTTAAAAAAGCATGTTTACTGAGCAAGCTTTTAAAAGTGGATTTGACATAGCATAATGTCTCTGACATTGGAAAACCATGACTCTCCTAAGATGGGACAAATATCCAGATTTTTAACTTAGTGATGATGCATTTTTCATTCAATCCAGTGAGGTTTTGACTGCTTTATTTTAGCCTCTAGTAACCTAATTTTAAATGTAATGTCTTGGATCAAGTATTTCTGTATAACATGAAATATTTATGCAAAAAAATAGACTTTAAGCTCAGAAAAAAAGCTATCCTCAGTCATTAATATTTCAAGAATTTACTCATTTCAAACTCAGTTAATGTGCAGAATGTGAAAAGTGCGTATTTTGTGTGATCTGATTTGATTCAGACTGCAGAAAAACAGCCTTTAATCTCAGCAAAGCTTTATTCTAAGGCTGCTAAAGCCAGATGGTGCATGGATGAGTGTGGCATCGTGTTTTTCTATCTTTGATCCACTTTAAAACCAAAAGAAAGACAAAAGAACAAACAGAAAGTTGCTGAAATCTAAGAAATGTACAAAAACTGATCTAGCTTTGGCAGGAAATTGTAGTTTAATATAGCGTAAAGTTATTCTAAGAAGACGAGGATGATTCCAAAAGTTCAATTCCTTTAGGATTTCTACATTTGTTGATTTTTCAAACTACAAATTTGTACTTGATCCCTCGCTGTAGCTAAAAAATTCATGATGACAATTCACAAAACTTCAACACTCATTCTATCCACTATTTGAAATGCATTGATGTTTATTTCTAACACAGAGCAGAAGAGTTAGTCCACATTACTTTGAAATCAACCACCACTCAAATAAGTAACACAACTTTTCACCTCTTATTCATTCTTGCGTCTGCCTCCCGTTAATCCTTCCTCCTCCTTTCTTATCCCGCTTTGTGTCCCAGGTGGGAAAGATCTCCAAGAACAAGAAGAAGAAGCTGAAGAAGAAGCAGAAGCGACAGGCAGAGCTGCTGGAGAGGCGGATGTTGGAAATCGAAGCCCTGGAGAGAGAGGCGGAGAAAAAGGAGGAGAGAGCCAAAGACGGGGGAGAGAAAGGAGACCACGAACAAAACCCGCCCTCACCCAAGAAGAAGACGGCGCCGGCGATCGGCCCGAGCATCGCGCTGGGGGAGAGCGATGATGATGATGACGATGAGGAGGAGGATGAGGAGGAGGAGGGAGGAGAGAGGGAGAGGCCAATCAGATTGACAAATCATACATGTGAGTTTTGTGATACTTTGGATGTCATTTCCTGTTACTCTATCGGCACACACTGTACGGGGGTGTGGAATTTTTAAGATACTAAACTTATGAGTTTTGCCTAAATATGGGCATGCCTGATTTGATTGACAGACGGCACCCTTTAGCTGCTAGCGAAAAGGCTCAAGGCCCGCCTCTTTACCTCACACTAGCTCAGACGATGTTAAGTTGTGTTCAGCATTTCCAATATGGCACCAGCAGACGATAGGCTTCAAAACAGCGCTTCAGGACCAGATGGGTGACATCACGGATACTACTTCCATTTTTCTATACAGTCTATGGTTAGGTCAA
Organism: Notolabrus celidotus; assembly: GCF_009762535.1. Lineage (NCBI taxonomy): Eukaryota > Metazoa > Chordata > Actinopteri > Labriformes > Labridae > Notolabrus > Notolabrus celidotus. The sequence goes on from NC_048277.1 coordinate 28,740,106, forward strand.
GCGGCAACCTCCGGTCTAAAAATATGAGTCCAATGTGGAAGTGCTAAAAACTGCACTTCGTTGAGGATCCGCTTGAGGCTGGCTCCGGAAATAACGGAAACCACATACACACCAATTAAAAAAAGCAGATCTTTACAGCAGAAATAAACATGTTTACAGCCTGGTACAAAAGACGAGTGTAGTCTGGATAGCTCATTTCTTGATCGGCACACATTGTACAGGGGGAGAATTTTTTTCTAACACAGCAATTTCGAAGATGTTAAGATTACGAGTCTTCCAATGAGAGGCACAGCTGACTTGATTGACAGGCGGGAACACTGTAGCTGTTGGCTATGAGGCTCAAAGCCCGCCCCTTTACGTCACAATCGCTCGACAGCAGCAATATGGCCACCGCCAATTGGCCTCAAAACAGCACTTCAGGGCCAAATGGGTGACGTCACGGATACTACGTCCATATTTTATACAGTCTATGGTTAGGTCTAGCATCACACGATAGTTAAATAACATATATGTAGTTTTTTAATTCAATTAAATTTGCTTTATTGGCATGAACAAAGACATGTTGTTGCCAAAGCACATAAAATTCATACACATACATTACATATATATTAATTACATATTATATATATTACATTCTTTTATACTCATTAATGAATGATGGTGTCACCCATACAGTTTTTCTATTGTCAAGAGTTGTGTTTGATGCTAGCATTTCAGTCTGTTTTTCTCTAAGGATCTCATGTTCAGTCTGGAGGATAAACTTTTCACAAGTGCATTCCTCTTTAATGTCTTCTATCACACCTGTTTGTCTGCTGCTGTGCTGCTGTAAATCGCAGACCAGTATAGACCTCTGAATCATCCCCTGCAGCTCTGATTCGTGCAGCACTGCTGAACTGAACTCAATCACCGTTTTGTCTTATTTGAAATGAGACGATCTTGAAATTCAGTTTGGTTATAAAACAAGTTTCTCTTGAACAAACCGTTCTGCGTCAGCTCTTAAAGGCCTATTGTTTGAGTCCTATCTCCTATCCTTGACTTTTTGTGTTCTATAATAATCATTCTTATCCATTCACCACTTCTAAAGACAAAATTCTTAATGTCTTTAAGTTAGATAAATGGTGAAGTGTGAGCAACATATTGAGGTTATCTTGTAATTTTTTTTAGGACATTGACTACTAGAGGGAGATTTTTCCTAAGCTGTAACAGCCTAAAACAAACCTGCAGCATGAGTGAGTGTGTGAAAATGTGTATGCAGGTTTGTGCAGTCTGCCTGTGAATGAATAGGAGCATGGATTGGCTCCAACCAGCTTCCCACGCCAATCCCACTGTGTATGGGAGGCTCGGCTGATTCACAAAAAAAAAAAAAAAAGAAAACTGTCTTTCTCCGTCTCCCTCCCTCCTCCACCCCGTCTCTCCACCTTCTGTCTTTTTCATGCTCCTTTTCATTCTTACGCTTCCTTCTCTGCGATCTTTATTCACTTTTGATGTGATTCTCTACACTGCCTACACTGTCCTTGAATGCGCTTGTATCTCCTTCCCACCTACATCCTCTCTTAACTGTTTCACTTTGTTTCTCATATTAGGTGCGGCGCCTCCTCAGGAGCAGAGCGAGGCACCTCACATTACTGGAGATGACCCCGAGGCGGAGGTGGAGGAGGAGGAGGAGGAGGAGGAGGAGGAGGAGGAGGAAGAGGATGAGGAGGAGGAGGAGGAGGAAGAGGAGGAGGAGGAAGATGAGGAGGAAGAGCTGACGCCTATCGCTGAACAACAACCCCCTATTCCCCCCGTCACAGAGGAAGGTAACGGAGATTCAACGCCGGTAGAAGGGCAGGATGAAGAGGGTGAGGGAGAGGGAGTGGAGGAGGAATCAAAAGTGGCAGAGGATGGGAATGAGAAAGAGGAGGTGGAGAAGATAGAGCAGGAGGAGGAGGAGGAGGATGAAGAAGAAGAAGAAGAAGAAGAAGAAGATGACGATGAGGAGGAGGAGGAGGAGGTGAAGCCAGAGGGGAAAGAGACTGAGAAAGAGGAGAAGGAGAAAGAGGAGCCAAAGAGTGAGATCAAAATAGAGGAGGAGGCAGAGGCAGAAAAAGAGGTGTCTAAGGAAAAGGAGGTGGAAGAGGAGGAGGAGGATGAAGAGGAGGAAGAGGAGGAGGATGATGACGAGGATGATGAGGATGACGATACGACCGCGGACCTCCTCACAGAGAGCACCTCCCCCATCGTACCGGACAACAACAAAAACAAGTCGGCCAAAACCAACGGTCACGTTTTGTTGGGATCTGAGGGACTGAAACCAAACCCTGGGACTCCCCTGCCTCCATCCCCCACCCCCGAGCCTCTCCTCTGCCCCCTGGTGGAGTCAGAGCTCAGCTACACGGACAGGGAAAACTCCCTCAGTTCTGGTTACGAGTTGTATAACGGAGAGGTGAGCGAGCAAGGGCTGACCAATGGCTCCGATCACCACAGGGTCAAAGTGCCCAATTTTCCCGACCTGCCCCTGGATCCCCTGCCGGGAAACCCCATTCCTGTTGGAACGGCAGACATTGGAGAAGGACCGTCACCCAACAGCCCTGCTGACCGCAGTCGCACTGTGTCGTCCTCAAGCACAGGGGACACACCCAAAGGTAAAATTTGGTTACTGTATCTCCACTGATTAACACAATAATGTTTCTCATTATTTGAAATCTATTGGATAACACCGAACAGTTCACTCTACAGAGGGTGATACCTGATGAATGAATTTGTTCTATGATTGTCATTTTAAATACTGGGATAAGGACATTCTCTTAGTTATTTTGAGTGTTTATAAATTGTAATATTCAGATTTTCTCATCTTTTTAAGCATTCTGAAATTTTTCTCCATTTAAATGAATGGGCAGAATGTTCAGAAGGTACTAGTGCTCTAATCTAAGATTAAGTGCATCCCATTACACTACACCCCAACAATTAAGCCTACCAATAAGTGACATAACCTACCATATGGCCACCAAATGTCCCCAACACCAAAGCATGAAGATAGATGGGAAGCAAGTGGGCACATCTCATCACTGGAGCCAGGCTTTGTTAATGCAAGCTTCAGGTAGTGACAACACCAATACTACCTGCCCTCCCACATGGCCCCTGATGGACCCCAAAACTTAAAGACAGATGTGCAATGAGAGACGGGCCAACACTTGGGCTATTAACTGGGCATTTCGCTTCACATGTGTTTCATAAAGTTAGGTAACAGCTCGGGGTGGCCCAACATTTAACCCTGGCGTCCCAGAACCACCCACTTCCATGCTAGCTCTCACACACACCACCCATCATATCCTCAATCAGATCCTCTTCAAATTACAACACAACGTTCAACAGACTCAGGCTTTGTTAATGCAAACTTCGGGTAGTGACAAAACCGATACTACCTGCCCTCCTACATGGTCCCTAATGGACCCCAAAACTTAAGACAGAAGTTAGGTAACAGTTCGAGGTGGCCCAATGTTTAGCCCTGGTGTCCTGGAACCACCCACTTCCATTCTAGCTCTCACCCCCTTCATATCACACTCACAGAGGGAAGAAGAGAGAAAAGAAATACAGAGATAAACACATTTAGATCGTTATATATCAATCTAAAGTGATGGACAGATTTTTGGCTATGAGCCTGAAAATGACAGAAGTGGCATCCAACTACGCTTTGACTCCAGTGTTAACAGAGACCAGAAATGTAGGAAGCATGCAAAAAGAGACTTTTCAACTTGTGCTATTTAATTTATTTAATGCAACAAACACACATTTTACAACCTGTTTACCAAAGTCCACTCTCTCCAACTATGTAGAAAACTCAAGGCAAAATAAATAGTACTGTTTCTGTAATGAGCCTGAGTCTGAGCGGTGCCTTCCAGCTAAATCTCTATCAAATTAACTGACTTACTTAGGAGTGACTCAGCATTTTCTATTACTACAGCAACTCTGGTGTAGTTGTAGCTTTATTAAAATCAACAAAATAAACAGAGGTGTTTTTAACAAACATTTTCTTATCCATCATTCATAATGTAAAGAAAAAACTGACAAAATACATGATAAAAATAGATTTTTATAGTTTAAATTAATGTGTATTAACCAAATAATAAGCATCCTTTTACATCGCATCAACAAATTATTTAACAATGCCATGCTTCATTCTCACCAAGGTCTCTAATAAATATTAACATTTAATCCACATATGAATGAGATTTTACCTATGTAGATTAAGACAAGGCAAAAAGCACAAAAATAATCACACTTCATTTAGATCGTGGGTGAGGAAGCTCATCAGCAGAACATAAATTAACATCACTGTTTAGATTTTCTATCTCATACATTATTGCTGCCTGGGAGGATAATCCAGTTGCTCATTACTTTTTACTTTCCAGAAAACTCCTCTGGGATTTGTTAATCACTCACCACCACCACCATTACTCATCCACCCGCACTATTATTATTGACAAGTACTTGGACTCCTGCTTACTAGCTCGAGGGTCACTTTAGGGGTCACATATCCGATGCTTCGCGTGGGATTTTATAGACACATCACACAAGTCTGTTACTCAGTTTGCAACACTCTGAAACGTCATCGGGGCTAAGTTAGTACAAAGTTCTTCTTATTAAGATTCCTTTCAGAGCCTCCCTGATCGATTCGTACATTAGAGGGTGTTAATTTTGTTTTTTCCCCACTCCAGTCAGGGCCAGAGCTGCAGATCTCCTCATCAACCCACTAGACCCAAGAAACGCTGAGTCAATTCGAGTCAAAATCGCTGACCTTGGAAATGCCTGTTGGGTGGTAAGACACAGATTTATACATATCAGTTGATTTAAAGCATATTTTTAAATACACAGTGTTGAAATCTTTAACACTAAGTTCAAATGTTTTATTTATTTATAAGACTTGTGGTTGTTTGAAAACAATAAATTATAAAATTCAGGTGAACTGTGACTCCAGTGCATGAGCACTAATTTGTTTTGTTTTTTAATTTCTATTCCACTTGGAAATTTGTGGATGAATGTGCAACTACTGCAACTTATTCAATGCTGTTAACCAGAGGGATGATATGATTTAAACAAACTACTGAAAATTTAAGATTTAAAATTCATATCAACCATTTGAAATATATGGGTCACACTACTCAGTGCTGCATCCCCGGTGGCCAGTAGGGACACTACAATAAGAAACACAGTAATGTATCTGAAGCCTTTTTTTCCTCCTCTCCTCTCCTCTCCTCTCCTCTCCTCTCCTCTCCTCTCCTCTCCTCTCCTCTCTGTACAGCACAAGCACTTTACAGAAGACATCCAGACGAGACAGTACCGTTCCATTGAAGTCCTGATAGGAGCTGGTTACAGCACCCCTGCAGACATCTGGAGTACTGCCTGCATGGTGAAGAGAACACATGCACATATGCACTACATTCATGTATAGAGCTCTTCCTTTAAAGTAACACCCTCAGTATGGACTCTAGTACAGAACTGTGTTTGATCTCTTGCAGGCCTTTGAGCTGGCGACTGGCGATTACTTGTTTGAACCTCATTCTGGAGAAGACTATTCCCGTGATGAGGGTGAGTGTTTAAATCTCTGTGACGCACACAGACATATCATTGCCAAAAATAGGAGCACAGAGAATTTGTCACTTTTGAGTATTCCATCAGGGACTCACAGCTGAATGTTGTGTCTGAGGACTGCAGGCTTGATGTACTGTGTATGATGAAAATGAAGAACCAGTAGTAAAGGAAACTGTTAAATGTAAATTCTAAATACAGAACAAAGTGTCTTAAGTTTTTATGAACTGTTCAATTTGATAGTTTGTTACCTAAAGTCTGGTGTTGGTGCAATATTTACCCTCGACGTGTTCCACAGAGTTTCTCCATTGTTCAGATGCATTGCTACAACAACAAAATTGCATTCACTGAAGTTTATCAACCCTGAAACACATTTAGCCTACCACAAACTCATGAACACCAGGAATCAGAAAAGTTCATGACATGATTGTCTTTTATCTACGAAGCCCCTCTGTGACATTTAAGAATAAAATAATCAGTGACCACAAGATGATTCAATCGTGTCCATGAATTAGTTATGGTCAATCATCTCCATTCAGAGACTGTTCATTGTTCCTTTGGTTGCTTTCCAAATATGTAAACATAGATGTAGATTACCCCTATATATGGGATATGTAGATTTAGAACACTTACACAGGATAGTTTTTGTCTGATTACTACAGAAGTCTGTAACTTGTTGATAACACATCCTGTAGTGATTCAACTACAGCTGTTTACTAACGCTGACATACACCCAAACACTCACACACAGTTAAAAGCTATATGAAGCATTATTTCTTACATATCACCAGAGCTATTGATCACACATTTCGATAGATGGTCTCATTTACATACACTATCAGTGTGTGGCCATGTGATTATTTAGTTGCCTCATATTAATGTCTCAATTGTCACCAGAGGGGTGTCCTATTTACAGTAGATGAAAAAAAGTTATGTTTGATAATTTTCCTAAAATAATCCAAAGACTAGGATCTGTAGACTTAAATTTTGTTAAGGAACAGGTAGTTTATTGCAGTTAGGACACATATTAGTATGGTTAAAATCCCATTTGTTATTATAGTCATATAAATTATATATATATATATATATATATACAGTTGTGCTCATAAGTTTACATACCCTGGCAGAATTTGTTTTGGGTTTTTTTTGCCATTTTTCAGTGAATATGAATGATAAGAGAAAAACTTCTTTTTCACTCATGGTTAGTGGTAGGGTAAAGCCATTTATTGTCAAACAACTGTGTTAACTCTTTTTATTTTATACTTACAACAGAAACTACCAAAGAAATCATAAATTCTGCCAGGGTATGTAAACGTATGAGCACAATTGTATATATAAACATATATAACCATTATTAATCACAGGGCCACAGTAAATTATAAATAAATGAAAAAACAAATAATTTCATGACTATAAGTTTGTAAGCCAGACATCTTTTACAAAACCACATACAATGTATATGCATCATGTGTAAAAACACACACACTTAACCTATCATTTAGAATTGTAATATTGATAATGGGATATTTTGTGGATTTTAATTCAAGTTTGTTTATCACCACAATGTGATTACAGGTTTGAGCTTACATTGGATGTACTGTGACTTTTATTTCCAGGCACAACTATCTGCTTTCATTGATTGAAGAATGTAAAAAAAATACATGAGAGCACATCTCTTTTAGTTTTGACTATTTGCTCCAAACCTGCATCTGAACAATGGACAAAAACTGTATCAGAACAGTATCACTTATCACTATGTCCTAAAGTGGGTTTAGTTCAAACTATAGCCATCCCTCTACCCAAAATCCCCCTATCCACTGTCAACTGTAAATCCTGTCCTTTGACTCTGCTGCTCTGCCTCCACTCATCTTCACCTTCACTTGTAACGTTTGAACATCATAGATACACAGAGAGCTCGCGTTCCTGGACTTAATGTTTGATTGTCAACACACTTTTCAACAAAATGCTGCATGAAACCATAACTTTGGAGCAACATTAGTCCTGTGGGTTATTTGTGTATCTATGTTAAGGTCTAATTAGTCAATAAATTAAAGCAGCCTCTTAATTGCATGACACATCCAGTCATTAACCCAACACATTCTCCTCACACCATGACTCCAGCTTCAAACGAGGCCCCCTCATCCTCACCTCAGCTCTTGATTCCTCTGTCTCCTCTGATCTTTGATGTTATTTTTTTACTGCATGTGTGACACACAGTTAACCTCACTTTGCATGTGTTGCACCAGCAAAAAGCCCCTGTCAGATATGTCATTACATCAGGTTAATAAACTCGGAGCGACCTTTGAACTCCTGACACTGAGGCCTAATTGAAAAGAAAGTTCCAGGATCTGGTTCACTGATTTCTGTGTCTGATTGCACGTCACTTTTACTCTAACGCTGATCATTTTCATTTCATCACCCCTGCTGTGGAGGCACAGCTCACTAACAGGTTTTTCTCCTTTACTCTCTGTGACTGTCTCTTTTTTCCTTCCCTCTCTCTTTCTTCCTCCCGTTGCCCCTCTGCGGTCTCTCCTACCCATCACTTTCTGTTTCTTTTGTCTTTCCCACAACCCAACCTCTTATATCTCCCCCCTCGTCCTTGTCTGGACCATTTCTCTCTTTTGCACTTTCTTTTCCTCTCCCTTTTTTTTTTTGGTCTTCCTGTTTCCTTCCCCTTCTCCTCCCTCCCTCTCTCCTCCATAGACCACATAGCCCACATCATAGAGCTGCTGGGCTGTATTCCGAGGCACTTTGCGCTCTCTGGAAAATATTCCCGGGAGTTCTTCAACAGAAGAGGTAGCGCTGGACAGAGTGCTGGAGGGACTGAGACACACTGATGTCTAAAGTGGGCATAAATGGACACTATTCGAGAGTTAGGACAACATATTGGGTTAAAATTGGCATTATTATTAGATTTGTAAGCTGCAAAAGTGACAAAAAACTGAAGTAAAAAAAGCACAACTTAAGGATTGTCATGGGGTGTCAGTCTGCGAGTGTGTCCATGCCGTTCACTGGATCAGCAGTGTGTGTCAGTCCCGAACAGCCAAAGGTGTTGACGTGTGTGTGCATGCTGTAATGCTGAACCGTACCTGTCCCCTCTGTGATGTATGTGGTGGTGGGCAGACCACATCGCTCTGATCATGGAGCTCCTTGGGAAGGTCCCACGCAAAGTGTTCGCTGCCGGGAAGTACAGCCGAGAGTTTTTCTCCAAGAAAGGTAAACAACACCGTCAGTAGAGGTTAGTTAGGTGGAGGGTAGTCTTACTGTAGAGTAGCAGGAGTTGTTAAATTCTAGAGTTAGTCCCTTCAGAGAATTCAGGCTAGCTGTCAACCAAAATATGTACTAGTTGTAGGGTTGGGCAATCCTGTTTTTTTATTTAATATACTCAATATTTTTTAATTGGATAGCAGTGATTCAGAGTAGTGAGACAAAATAGATACAATTAGGATAATTTCCTCTGCAGTTTTCAAGGATTATTAGAATTAAATACAATCTGAGAGAGAAAATATGTATACATTAGAGACCAGAAGCACATCAGGGAGAAATTAAAGGTGGAAAATTATAAAATATTACAGGGCCTTTGGCTTGTAAAATCCATGAAATATAATTAATTGTTTTTAATGGTGTGTTATATGCTGATATGATTTAATTACACAAAGGTTTAAGGTCAAGTTATGTCAGTTTATTCTCAGAGCGAAGTAAGTTTTAACTATGATAATACTTACTTTATAAAAAGGTAAAACACAGGAATGATGGAATGTTAAAAGATAGAACTATTAGAACATTAAGTCAATTAGTTTAGAATGAAATAAGTAAGTATTGTGAATAAAAGTCAGAGTTTGTATTGGAGAAAACTTTCTTTTGACAAACTGGCCTTGTGTAAATTAATCACAGAAACATGCTCACTGTTTAAGGTACAATGATTACATTTAGAATAGGAAAACATTGTTTTACTATACATTAAGGCGCTAACTCAAACTAACTGAGATAGTAAATAAATAAATAAATAAATATTGAGTTATTAGAAGTTTGCTTTCAGTGACCTGTGATCAATATGAGAAATGATCATAGGCCTAAATTATAGTTACAATTCTACAAACTCAAAAATACAAAACTTAAAGACTTTATGAATTAACACTATCCAGTATTTACATTCTTACACTGACTTAAATATGAAGGAAAATATATAAAGGTATTATGTGGACAGTCACTATAAAGGAGATGATGATAGGTATTGAAATTTTTACTTTGTATCAATGATTTCAAATTGTAGATAATTCAGGTTATACCGACCGATATCAGTGTATTGTCACAACTGTTTTATTACCCATCCATACTCGTATAGAAACATTCAAATACTTAATTTGATAGATTCAAGGATCTGACATTGGAGGGCAGCAGAACATCAAACTTGTTTACAATAGTTGTATCATGTACTGAATGCATCATTTTAACATAGACTTAGGAAAACCAGTTTGAAGTCAGCAGTGAAAAGATGAGCAGGTGTTTTTGCTTTTTAAAATTCTTATCTTAGCAATTGAATGTTTGGAAAAACAGCCAATTGAAACGTATAATAGCTCTAACCAGTTGTGGTCTTTTTTACTAAACATTAAAAAGCAAGGAAAAGTTTGGTCATAGTTCTAATCTGAGCGTACTAGATCAGCAAGTCTCCACCTCACTGAGTCTAAGGTCTTAAGTGTGTCATGCACCTCACTGTCTCTGCTCTTCTCTGAGCCTGGTAAGTGTATGGATCTGTGATTGGTACAGCTGATAACCCTTGCACTCTCACATTTATTCTCTTTTTTCTTCCTCCTGATCTGCCTCCCTTTCTGCTCATATATTCTTCATAATGTGTCATGAGACCTGAATATTCTTCCTTTGATGTTGTCTCTATCTGAAGTCTGAGCCTGCACTTGATGTCTCAATGTTCTCCCTTTTATCTCTTGGCGCTGTGTTAATCTGCTCTGACTTTCTCGCTCTGTCTCTCCGGGCTCCTCCTGTCTGCTGTGCTGCCTTCGGCCGTGTGTTGCAATCTAGCGGCCTCGTTACCTCGTTTCCTTGACGCACGCTGATCTGATTTCACTGAAACTTCGGAGAAAAGTGGATACACTAATTAGAGACTTAAAGACTTATTTGAAGTCCCAAAGATAGTAAATAGAAAGCATTTGTTTCCAGCTTAAATGCTGTGAAGTCTTCAAATATTGTTTCCTCTCCCCTTCTTGTATCTTCCAATCAGCGTAGTGGGAGGAGAGGTTAGCATGGCAACCATGGCTGGAGCTGAACTATCATCAATCATTCTGTCATATTCCTCTCCTTCCTGTCAGTCTTGTGCCCCCAGCCAATCATTTTCTTCCTCTCCTAAATAATGAACACCTTCCTCTCTTCATCAATTTCTATCAAATCACCACTTTCTGTCTCTTTCATCCTGCTGCATGTTCTTGTGGGTTTCAGTCAAGACTACAGGTGTTCACTCACACTGAAGCAGCATGGCGCTAATAAGCTCAAGTTTGGTCTGGAGCTAATTAGTGGAATCCGCTGTGGTAGTGTTTGACTGGAGCCTGTAAAATCATAGCCTGTTAAAACACCTGATTAAAGGGTCACTTCACCCAAATAAAAAACATTCTTAACTCAAGAAGAACCAAGCCATGCAGACAATTTTGGAAAAAAGTAAGTCAATAGCATCATCTTTTTTTTTTTTTTTAAATCTCCCTCCTACTCTTGATGAGGCTGATAATACAATATCTTGCTTTCAATAAGATAAGATATTCCATTAATTGTACCACAACGGGGACATTTTAAATGTTACAGCAGCAAAGTAGATAGTACAAAACAGTATAAAGTAAACAAGAGGAAATAAAATAGCAATTATTAAAAAGTAATTAGCAATTAAAATTAAAGAAAGTAAAATAAGCATATCTTAAGAACGTATATCCATCCATTTGACAACCTTTGACTCTTGTTTGATCATGTTACTCCCACTGCTTTGGTGTTTTTATGATCTTGTGATTAAGGGCCTGTGTCCACTAACAGCAGCTTCATACCGGCACTTACTGTTGCTTGTTTATGGAAGCTGTCCCATGAAACTTCTGATTCCCTTAGTAGTGACTGTAAGGTCCACTATAAAGTGCTATTCTTCATATTTTCTTTCATTTAAGGAAACTTTACAAATAAAATGTAAAAATTAATTGATAGAAATCGGTTCAGTGCAAAAATCAGCTGAAGTGGACACAGGCCCTAAAGGAGATTTAAAGCTCCTGTGAGGAACTGGAACTGGGAAAAGCAGTGTCTTTCATTTTTGAAGATCATGTTTTGTACATATATTAACAGTTTTCTATAGAGAAAAATCTCATTCTGTTGTTCGACAGCTGATTTCATCACTCACTGGAACTCTTTGTAGTGTGAAATGTAAAAACAGAGGCTATCAGAGCAGAATGCAGCAAATCATTTTGTGTGACCCTTACCATGTGGCAGAAGTTTCAGACAGTAAAAATGACTATATTGAAATAACCAGCCTTGTTGATTATGTCTAGTTTGCTGCTGTAGGTCATTTAGAGGCACTTTCAGTCTGTTTGATTACCAGCTAAAACTCCTCAAAGGAGCTTTAAGTAAAGTACAGGGAAAATTAAAAATATCTCACATTCAGCACTTGGTGGTGATGAAGATGTAGCTTGTGTGCTGCATACCTTTCATTAACAATGGCACAAGCTCTACCTTACATAACAATGTCCATCTGTAATCCTGGCCCTGATATGATTTGATATTCAGTCAAAGTGGAAATGAAAATTGGTGGCGTCTCCCACCTCTACTCTGGACCATCTGCGCTCTTCATTATGAACACTTTGTTTCTTTTTCAGACACTACAGTCTAAAAGAAAAGAGAATTAGTCTCTGTGTGTGAACACTGCTGACTGTGTGGTGTTCTGAGTAACAGGGATGATGCTATTGCTCAAAAAAGATGTTGCTGTTTCGCTGCTTTCTGCAGCATAAAGTTAATTATTTTCTGGGGTGAAGGCAAAACCTTGAATGTCTTAATAAGCAAAAGTGGAGCTAAAAATCTGCATGGTGGGATATTATTAGAGTAAAATGATAAGCTGCTCTTCCTGTATTTTTCTTTGTTTTAATTTTTAACAAACTCAAAAGACTTGACCAAAACCAGACACCAAAATCTGAGTCTCCTGAATCTCTCTGAGTACTTTATTATTTCCATGCACTCAGCTTACAGCCTATTTGTTCCTACTGATGCGGTAAATCTTTTAAACTGTGCCTTTTGGAATTTATTTTGTTGTTTGTAATACTTTTTCTATTGATGATGGAGCTCCATAGCACCAATCAGGCTATAGGACAGTACAGTATTCGGGAGTAGTACCCATAATAACATTTTTGGTCATTTCTCAGAATTTGTTAAAAAAAAAAAGCTTAAAAAACTGAACATTAACACTGGTCGTTTGAATTCAAATATTATTTGGGTGAACCAACTCTTTAAAAAACTCCTCTCCCTCCATCCTCATGTTGTATTCTTGACTCCTCTCCTTATCGCCCCCTGCAGGTGAGCTGCGGCACATCACCAAGCTGAAGCCCTGGTCCTTGTTTGACGTGCTGGTGGAGAAGTATGGCTGGGCGCACGAAGATGCCGGCCACTTCACCCACTTCCTCCTGCCCATGCTGGAGATGGTGCCTGAAAAGAGGGCCTCTGCCAGCGAATGCCTCAACCACCCCTGGATCAACTCGTAGCCACAAACTCTGATCAGAAGCCCTCCTCCTCTCCCTTGTCCTACCAACAGTTAGCCCCAACTTCACCCCCTGGTGGTAGCCCTATAGGACCAACAGCATGGAGAGGGTAGAGACAAACTCATTCTCTCTACCCTGTCCCACACATCCATTACATGCTTATCCGAGTAGACTCACATTCAGCAGAAGCCCCTCATCTTCCCCTAAAGGAATGTAAAGACAAGCGTATGGAGATAACATGACATAGTGGTTGTGTCTTCCAGAACATCTCCAGTAAGAATCCGTAAATTTGAAGATGGATGCTGGAAGAGATGGGCTTTCTTCTTCTTCTTTCCTGTCATCAAGATGTCAGCCAACCCCTTCAATCATATCTCTCCCCTCCTTAATTCACAGTTTGAACCTGTTTGGATCCAGTTACGGGCCACCAACAGCTGTTGATCTTTTCAGTGAGGGGAAAGAAGAGTCAGTGACAAGCTACGAGCTCCATCTGCCATGACCTTTACATAGCCAGGGCCTTATAGACAGACAAGAGTGTTTGTTTTTGTGGATGACAATGAGCACATGTTGCCTGTGCTCAAGCCTACAGAGAATCTTCTTCTTTCTTTCCAGCCCAGGTACCGTTTCTTCTCTCCCTCACTCTGCTACGGAAGAAGCACCCACATGGGACTAAAAAGTTTACACCCTTATTTCTCCCACAAAACCAACCCCCTTTCCTTCCCGTTTGGGTCCCCCATCCCGAACCCTTCCCAAACGAGCCGCATGCTCCTGCCAGGGGGCCAACACAGAGAACTGGAGGTCAGCCAGTCCTCCAGGGGGCACCACGCTGACAGTTGCTACTCTGACAGAGACAGTGCAGGATGAGCAAAAAAACAAGAATACAATCAATTAAACATGGAGGAGGACTGCTGGGTCTCTAAAGACTATTTTTAAAATGCATGGAGGGACTGATGGATCAGCATGAGCGGATATAACAAATGGACAATGGATGCGTTATTTTATTCGTACATTTCGCTGGTTTCTTTCCTGTTTCATCACCTCTCTTGGACCTTGTGTTAGAAAGAATTATGTTAGGATATTTTGGTGCCCCGTGTGAGGACGTTTCAACCCCTTCTTCTTCTACTTCTTCAGCTTTTGACATTCCTAAATCTTGGTCCATCATTCCTGACTTCTATTCCCAAGAGCAATTCTGTTGAGTCCTGCTGTGTCACGTTTACCTGATCTAGTTGGTACTATTCCCCTTTGTTTCCCCCCTCTAGAGGAACCCTTTGATCCCTGAGCTTCTCCAGAAAAGGGGATGGTCACACGGAGGTTGCACTTGTCTTTGTAGATGTCCTTCAGGGATTTGAAATCTTTGTACATAGAACTGAGATCTTGCAATGCAGATAAGTGACCGTGGACAAAGTTTCAACACAACAAGCATCATTCCAAAAAAAAAATCTGAGGCTGCTGTTGGCATAACTTGACTTCCTCTGATACAGCTGTCATAGCTCTGGCCTTGGAGGAATGTTCAGACTGAACTGTGCCACCTGGTGGCCAATGAGAGTACTGCATTGCCACACACTGCTGCTGCTCTCTGTGCCAACGCTCCAAGACGTTCCACTAGATCTCTCCACTTAATCTCTATTTCTGTCTCACACAGACACACAAACACAGACACACACAAAAACGCGCATCATCACAATTAGTCCAGTTGCCTATTTTTCGCAATAAATGAAAAAAGATGAATATAAGTAAATGGTGAGATATTTTTAAAAACTATTTAATTCATTAAAAAAAAAAAAGAGGAACAAAGAAAACAACTTCTCTCTGGTTGTTGTGACCGTGACAGAATCTCGTCTTATACTGAGGTGATTGTGTTTGTCTAATAGAGATGTTTTTATTTCTTTTGTCATTATTATTATTAATTATTATTATTATTATTGAGAGATTTTTTACACAGTTGTCACCTCTCCCCTCCCTCCTTACTTGAATAGTGCTGCTCTGTCTGGGCCCTAGATGGTGATTAAAAAGTAATCAACAGTTTTGCAATAAAGGGTATGTGATGAGTTTTTTTTTGCACCAAAACCTCCTGATCTCACTCTTTCAGCCATGCTGACTGTTCTTCCTGATGACATTGACAGAATTGCGTCTCTTGTCTGTGTTTTTCATTGACAGATTTAATAAAATTGTAAATTAATGGATCCTCTTCCCTTGATGTAGTGAATTTTCTGTTGTGAAGTTTCAACAGTGAACCCGACAAGGACAGTCAGCAACTTTGGACATCATCAGTAAGATTGATTTCTTTATTGAAATGTTCAAAACATAAAAGTGTTCTAACTCAGGTAATGAGAGGTTAAAAGAGGAGGTCCGATGTGAGTGAGATTATCCAAAGGCTTCATCGATGATGTAGTGTGAGAGAACTTTTGTTACAGTACATTGTGATTCACACACTAAAGCAAATGTGGTCCATTAGACTTAGATGCAATAAAAAAACAGAGTGATAAAACACATCCTGAGATCAATATTAGTCATTAAAAAGTAAATATGCTTTTTGAGTATCCACTTGGGATTTTGGCAGTTTTTTTCTTTTAGATCTTAAATCACTACAAATGCTCTCTGATGTCGTGTGTGTGTCTGCCAACGTGTCTGACTCCATTAGCACTCAATAAACAAGTGGTGCCTCTCGTACAGCATGTTTACTCGAAGTTGATTTTGGTGGGTGAAATGTTTGTGCTACAACCAGACAGGAAATAGAAGTCAAGATACTGGTGGTAAAAGTGGAATCAGCACAAATGTAAAACTCAAGAGGTATGTGTGGCGTCTATGTTGCTAAAATTAAGTGATGTGGCAGAGTTTTATACCCAAAGCTCAATCTATCACTGTAAACATCTAGATATCTTATAATCATGGCCTTAGGAGGTGTAATGTATCTATGGATCTACTTCACACCTATTAGCCACAACACTAAATATCAACTGCCTGATGCTGTGTAAGTCTGCAGAATAGCTTTGACCTGTTGAAGAATGGACTCCAGGAGACCTGAAGCTTCCTGTCGTACCTTACATCACTCCTGTGAGTTTATAAGTGGAGCTGCTGCATACAAGACATATTTTTGGATATATTGCACAAACGCTGCTGAGAGGAGTAACCAAATGAATGTCTTATCTGTGTATGTAATCTTACAGTTAAAGATGCATGTCTGTGTGATCTGCTGTATTTAAGCTGTCTGTGTGTGTGTGTGTGTGTCAGAGCAGTGAGGCACAGTTCTTTAGCAGCAGTGGTTTGGCCAAATCCAGGATGTCCAAGTTCGGATCGAGTGACCTGCCCAGACCCTCCAGCACCATGATGGCAAAAACAATGGATGCAAAATTACTCTCCAGCTTCACCTATAATAACAAACAACAAAAAAAAAAACATTGGTAAGTCATGGTAGCACAGAGCTTCTTTTAACTATGATCAGTCTGTTAGTGAGTCAAACTTCAAATCCAGGGTTTGGAAGGTTACTAGATCATAATTATTCCTGCTGATTTGGAAGCTTTGATTAAGCTTATACCCCTGTAAACCAGAGTACATGCTTTCATATCACAACTGCTCTAACATGTTCTTTTTATCAGTCAGAAGAATCACATTTAGTTCATGAACTTTCAGTATTTCTTGGTGAAGTCAGTTCAGCCTGAAGGTCTTACAGGACATTTACCTAATAGCAATTTGTAAGTTGCTTACACAAGAACGAGTTCGATTTAGCATATTCAAATACATAATGGAAAGCATTATAGACAATCCTAATGTCCCTTAAAATACAAATAAAAAATAATTAGTCAGGTATACTAAAATGTATTCGGAGCCATAACAAGATTATTGCTTTCCTACCTTGTGTTTGATGAGCAGACCAAAAACTCTGGAGAGCAAGTCACCCACTTGGATCTATAAACACAAAAAACAGCAAATCACATCATTAGTAATTTTCTAAATTATTACATTGAGTAAATTTGAGCAGTCAAAGTTTGTTAAGTAATCAAATAAATCCTGCTGTTTGATGCTTGTGATGCAGAATTGTTATTTTAAAGCAGGTTTTGGTTTATTTTACTGTCAGGAAGATCTGTCAACCTATATCAATTACATAATTGTTTTCTGATTACCATGGTTGATAATTATGTGTTGAGGAAGAGAGAGTGTTCTGCACATAAATTCCCTGTATAAGGGGAAGCAAAGTGAAACAAGACAAATAGCAATATTAATAAAAACTAAAAGGTCTTTATATGTATTAGATATCCGCAGCTTAAGCCAGAACTAGAAGAAAACAGATCTCAAACCTGAGTGCATCATGTAACAAAAGGAACAAATAACGTATTAAATGCCTGACAGCTAATCTGACATCATTAATCAAAGTTAGTACCTTCCCCAGAGAGAGGGTGTTACTGAGGGCGTGATCCACCAGCTCGGCCATCTCCTTCTTAAACTGTGGGACGTCCTGACAGTCATTAGCCCGAGCATGATTCAGGATCAACTCTGCCACTCGCTCACCCTGAGCAAAGAACACAATCACAAAGCCCTTCAGATGAAGTAAAAGTGTACTTCATTCAGTGGATTTGGTGTGTACCCCTCCCCTCCTCACCTGTCGTAGCACCACAGCCGTGAAGACCGCCTTGAAGTTGGCAAGATCGTGGTCACTGAGTTTAGCTACGATGCCAGCATCCAGCAGCACCAACTGGAGAGGATACGGCTCTGGCCTGACGCTGACCACCACCGTGTCCCACAAGTCAGTGAGGGTGGTCTTCCCATGGGCCCCCTCTGTACTGTCGCTGGAACCAGGAGGAGGTCCCAAATGCTGGACCAGAATGTTCCCAGGATGGAGATCACCGTGGACAAAGTTATCAATAAAAACCTTTAAAGAAGGACAGAGACAAGGTCACAACAGAATTTATAAAGTCTAACACCTAAACAAAAACATAAGGTCTTCCATAAGCCCACTTTAAAGTGGGGAAACACACTGAGACACATCCATACAAATGTAAAGATAGATGTAGCAGACATCCAGTAGGTAAAGTATCTCACCATTTTAAGCATGGTGTCTACTCCCATCCTGGCAATCCTCTGCTTCACCTCCTGAGGAATCTCAGAGCTCAGGTAGTTGGATATCGGTTCACTCTCCTGAACAGAAAATGAGCATCATAATGAAATAAAACAGCCACATTTAGGAGGAGTCAACTTTTAAATTGCTTAGAAATAACAGACTTTCTGTAAATAATGTTGGGTTTCTATTCATCTCTGAACGTACCTCAAAAGTTTCCACTAAGATGGTCCTGGTGACAAATGGTCGTAATGGAGTTGGGAATTTGACATAATTCACGTCACGGAAATTCTCCCGGAAACGCTCGATGTTTTTTGCCTCGAAACGGAGATCAATCTGGAATAAAGGTACAGTGAGATCACTGAAAGGGAGAGTCTTCAAGCCAGAACTGTCTTCAGTTAAACAAAGAAAAAACTGAAATGATTGTTTTCGGAGCCAAGGAAGAAAGGTTAAAGGTTACTGCTCAGCTCCAATCTGCACAGATGAAATCTTCAAACCTAGCCAGAAACCTTGGTGCAATCCTAGACTCAGACCTGAATTTCAGCCACATTAAGACAATTACAAAGTCAGCTTACTATCCCCTTAAGAATATATCAAGGATTAAAGGACTTCTGTCTCAGCAGGATACAGAAAGACTCGTCCATGCATTTATCTTTAGCAGACTAGACTACTGTAACAGGGTCTTTACAGGACTCCCTAAAAAGTCCATCAGACGACTGCAGCTCATACAGAATGCTGCTGCTCGAGTCCTAACAAGGACCAAAAAAGTAGATCGCATTACTCCAGTTCTGAGATCTCTACACTGGCTTCCTGTCTGTCAGAGAATAGACTCTAAAATCCTGCTGATGGTTTATAAAGCACTGAATGGTTTAGGCCCAAAATACATTGCTGATCAGCTGCTACTGTATGAACCACCTCGACCTCTGAGGTCATCAGGTACTGGTCTGCTTTCAGTCCTGAGAGTCAGAACGAAACATGGTGAAGCAGCGTTTAGTCGTTATGCACCACATATCTGGAACAAACTCCCTGAAAGCTGTAGGTCTGCTCCAACTCTCACCTCTTTTAAATCAAAGACTAAGACTTTCTTATTTGACACTACCTTCCTATCTTAGCTTATTTTAACCCACTTTAAATTAAAATTTTAATGTAATTTGTACTATATTCTAATTTTCCTTTTCTTTTCTGTTTTATTATATTTGTCATTTTAATTGTGTTCTTCTATGCTTGTCTGAATGTTACCAATCAAGTTGAAGAGGTAAAATGATATGCTAAAGTTACATTTGAAAAAAACATATCTTACGTTCTGCCTTTTTACAGGAAAATATGTGGATCTTAAACAGGGGAGAGTTGAGCATTCCTACCTGTTTGGTCATGAGCTTCTCAAACTCATCCACTATCTCACACAAACTGAGCCACTTCAGTCCAGGCAGACAGTGAAGGAGCCAACTGCCTCCTTTCATCAGGAGTAGGTCAATCTCCACCTGCCTCCTGACGCCTGGATGCACCACCTGTAATACATCAGAAACAGTTTATTAACATTTGCTGACAGGTTTTAGAAATATTCATGATAGACCAATTAGTGAGACCACTTATTTATCTTCACACACCTTGATAGCCACAGGTATCAGATGCTCCTTCTCCTCATGCCACATTTCCCAGTGTCTTCTCTCTTCATAGCCCTCCTCCTCCTTACCCCTTCTCCAAAGCTTCCTCAGAGACCTCGCCACCCCTCGCAGACCAGGGATCTCCCAAGCTTCTAGCAAGTCCTCTTTCTCCATCTGCTCCACCAGCAACTGGAAGGCTGGGTCCTCCACCTGGTCTGCCTTGGCCCAGCCTCTGTACACCTGCGCCACACATCCTGAACCCACAGGCTCTTTGCTCTCAAACATCAACACCCTCCTCCAGCCTTCCCCAAAGGCCCTCCGGAGACACTGCTTGGTGTGGGACCAGGGGTGAGGGGGCACCTTTACGTGGAGTTTGGAGAATCGGTCACAAAACTCCTGAGGGAAGATGTCCCGCCTGGTGCTGGCCCACTGACCTAGCTTGATGAAAGTGGGACCAGATGCTTCAGTCACCCAGAGTAGGGCGCCCATCCAGCGGGACGACCAGCGAGCAGACACCAGAGTCAAAGGCGAAAGGAGAACCAGGGGACCAAATTTAAGGAGCAGCACCAATGCACGAAGGCTGAGGCGGAGGAAAAATATAAGTTTGTGCACTTGGACTCTTGCTACAGACTTTCTTTCTGTGGTTTGAGATGGAAGAACTGCTTCTTGGCATCTTGCTGCACAGCATGATGCATTGACTGCTCCCACAAACAGCAATGTAACTTTAGGTACCTGGGTTAAAATCTGCCCTCTTTTATTCAAACATGTCCTGGAGTTTTGGAGGAGTCTTGTCCTTGTAAAGCACCCAGCTCTCTGGATAGTGTACCTCAGGTTTAGGAGGACTGCTCTTGCTCCAAAGGCCATAGCTGTCATCTTGAAGAAACTGTCTGTTAGATCAGTCCAGAAGCTGAATTGGTCCACATGTGCTTGGCTTCTGTTGCGAAACACCCTTCTGTGAAGACATCAGTGAAGCCTGCTTCCTCAAATTAGGAAAAGTGTACATCCACGAGGTTTTAAAAGACTAACTTAAAAAGAAAAAAGAGGCAACCTGGATTGACTCCACATCAAACTGATACAGTAAAAACAACCTTCTATGCTATGAATTCATGCCGTTACTTAACTCCGGTCGTTGTCAGTCACTGTCGTTGTCTGTGACCGGAAAGCAGAGTAAAAGTTAATTTTTCCATTAACGAGAGGTGAGATATTTCATGATTTAGCTGCTAAACAGTGACAAACATCGTCCATTGGCATTGAAAACAAACCATCCAAACATCCGAATGACAGCGGCTTTACTTCCGGGTATGACGTAGCGCCGATTGGTCACGTGAACAAAACTTAAAGGCCGCGCGTTCATCAAATGACAGATAAACACCGAAAAATATTAACGGTTGTTTATCAGTTAACACAATAATGTTGTGTTTCTTCGTGTGTGTATTTTATTTTTTATACATTTTCGTGTTTTTCAGTATTTTTTTTTAGATATAAAAATATGTAAAATACGACCAGTTCTCTTCTAGTTCACGAGACCAACACATGGAGCACTCCAGGTGGGTTAGCCCCTTGTGTAAGCTGGCTTAACATCCACCTGCTTGTATTTACTACAAGTAAAACTGCCTTATATATATATACAGGTTACCCATACAAACCTACAGTATTATAGGTTTTATCTAACAAGAGTGCAGAGGAGGCAACTGCCCTACAGATGGAGACATATCACACATTTTTCGCCATGCTAGTCCTGCTTCTCCTTCAGAAGAGAGAAAGGAATTTTAGGGAGAAAAGGAGACAAACTTCCACATTCAAAATAATAATAATAATAATAATAATAATAATAATAATAATAATAATAATAATGATAATAATAATGATAATGATAATACTACTACTACTACTACTACTACTACTACTAATAATAATAATAGGCTACTTTTATTTGTATAGCACCTTTCAATACAAGTAGTAAAGTGCTTCGCAAAAACAATAAAAACAGACAATAAAAGCAGAGGTAAAACGTTAAGAATTAGAATAAATTCAAAAAATAAAAGCTTTACTTTAAAGGTGAAATAAAATTAGGAACTGACTCTGCAAGTCTCATTTCCTCTCAGACTGTGTCCAGGTTCAGGATAAATAATATACTTGTTTATCTGAGAAAGTTATTGGGTTACATGCGTCATTTCTTTTTCACTACAGGGGGGAAAGACACAGGTGTAACTAGTTAATCTAACAATGACCATGTCCCATTAAGTTTCAAAAGAAGCCACGTGGCTCAACTAAATGGAATTAGAATTTCATAAAAGTTTTAATGCTTTGGAAAAATGCATTGAATTTTATGCTGTGAAATTCTAATTAAATTACCACAGAAGTTTACAACTACAAAACAAAACCTAATATGTTATTTCAGGAAAATAGTATCCCTTACTAGTTAGTTAGTTGTGTAACTTTCTTATAACTCAATATAGAAAAGTATACCTTAACAGCTTATGGAACAACTTTTTCTAAACAAAGGTCAAACCTTTTTCAGGTGAACAGAGAGAAAAGGTATAACTAAACTTAAATGTGCTTTGGAAACATGCTGACTGAAACATTCCCTCTGACAAGTAACAATCCTGCATCAGCCAGTGCTCTCAATGTTGCTTTCTTGACAGTTCTTTATGGTATATTATCTGTAGATTAAACAGTTTATTACAATCTTTAAAAACCTAATCTAATATTCTAAAAGGTTCTTGTTTTATTTGTCATTAGGATTCAGAAATCAAGGGTATTTATTTAACCTTTGAATGATATAAAGGAAAGCTAACTATTGCCCCGTTTGACCATCTCTTACTGGAGAAATGTTTTGCATTTTTTCTTGAAATATGTCTTGAATAATGTATCGCCCTGCAAGAAGAAAAAGAGACTCTTGATTTTCTGTCTATTAACTGATTTATCATTTAAAACTTTGTAGCTCTAGGCGGCTCACAAAGAATGGGGGGTCGTAGTACTTAGTGTAATTTGGCTGTAAAACTGCAGGAAATTAAACACCTATATTTTCTTGTTGACAGGCAAAGAGGAGTTTGCAGAATATAGTCTTGGCATTAATGGAAGCGGCACTTAAAAATATTTCCTGATAGGATGCTTTCTGTTTTCCTAAGAGGTGACTTCAGAGCCTCTCTATTATTGCTGTATTTGTACGGCTGTTAAAATTTGTTTCTGGTTCGTAAAGGAAAGGAGGAGGCAGGAAACAAAACACACCCTGGGTTTGATTTCATTGTCATTTCCTCTGCTTAAACCATAGGTGTTGCAACAGCCCACCATGCACCATGGAGAGCTGAGAACTTCTTGCAGCCATGTTCCCAGTCATGGTGTGAGTCCCCTGGACACTGGGCTTAGTCCGCTCCCAGGATCCCAGCTGTAGGCCTCATAGAGGATTCAGCAGCACAATAAGGTGGGATAAACGCCAAACAGATGTTGCTAGCCCCCACCTCCCACTCTGTTAGCCATTGATGGACAAGCCATGCCTTTCAGGTCTCTGCTGCATTTCAAAGAAGAGGTCAGGGTTTGGGTTCAGAGGTCAGCAGGATAGTTGCTGTGCTGAGGTGATGCTGTTAGAAACTTTATGAAGGCTGATCAGTAAAATGATGCAGCAGATTCCCTGATGAGCATTAGAAAAAAAGATGCTCAACACATTTGCAAGGTAAAACGAATCAGAGGCAAACAGATATATGTGCAGACTTTCTGCTCCTGTGTGAGGGTCTGAGTAGTTAACAAATGAAAGTTAATACAACACATAAACTACACTATGGTTCAGAGGGACTGTTTTAAAGAAGTCCTGTTCAACTACAGTACATGTTGTGACACTTGTCATAATATAACCTACACTGTAAAAATGAAAATTTAAAATTGTTGACCTGAAAATGATTTTTTGGGTAAGTAAACAAAAAATGTTCCATTTTGTTGCAAACTACATCAGAGTAGTTATCTCACCTACCTGTATTAAGTTTGTTGTGTAAAGTTGGTCTCATTTCATAAGTTAGGTTGGCAAGACATGAAATTATGGGTTTGAGGCTAAATTGTTTGAGTATGCTTCAGGCAAAGAACAGGGTCTCCAACTCAAATCTACAGGGGTTTTCCACACTTTCAATATCCCACATGTGGCGTCATCTCTCCTGTCCTGTGTGGATGTTATCGTCCTAAAGGTGAGTATTTTGTTTGAGTATTGTATTGAAACTCTAGCTTTTCAGTTGGTCAGTTGATGGTGAGTTGATTACCGGTTAATGTAACTTTAATTTGTTTAATTAGTTAGTTTAATAAGGCATGGTCATTACCAATAGTTAGTCGCCTTGAACATTAGCTAGCTACCTTGCAAGTGGGAAAATGGTGCAGTAACGAGAAGCAACAAAGGGACATTTTCTGAACAAACAATAATAAGTTGGCACAACTTTCACTTCTTAATGTGTAGAACTCAAAATTTTAATTTACACTACATATGAATGATAAGTTATCTCAACAAAAACTAATCAGTTGGCTCAATTGTAAGATTTCTAGTTAGCCTCAAAACTCAAAAATCTAGTGCAGACAGTTGCCTTGAAATTTTGAGTTTTCACAGCTTTTTCGTTTTAACAGTAAGTAAATAAGTAAGTAAGTAAGTAAGTAAAAGTTTATTTATATAGCACTTTTAAAATGCTCAGTTACAAAGTGCTTTACAACTTTACCATATCAATCCTGACCACAATCTTGAAAATGCTTCTTTTTATTGACAAATAGTCCAAGATGTCCAGTTTAAAATCAGACAAATCCTTGTAAGTTACTAACTGGAACCATGGTAGTGTGGAGTATTTGCTTGAAAAATGACCCTAGATGATTAACTGTTGAAATAGACACATGGATTTTATGTTTGGTAGATCAAATGAAAAAAATAGACAAAAAAAATACATTTTATCCTCCTTTATTAATTCTACTACAGTTCACAATATATTAAGAAGAAGATTTGAATTAAAAACATTAACTTACCGGCTGGACATAAATATCAAGCCAGAACTTCTTAATGTCATGTACATCATTTAATAACTCTCAGTAAATGACACACTATAATATAAATGATTCAGAGTTGTTAAATAGTTTGTTCATTAAAACATACATGTGTAAAAATGGACTTGCCCAAAAAGACCTGTGCTGGGGTTAAACAGGTTAATGATTGATTCAACTGGTCATCATCAGTATGCATGTCCAGTCTGGTGTCCTGCTCTCCCTCTTTTATTTTCCCTCACTCTTCCAACAGGACCATTGAGCTATACAACTCTGCATCTGGTGCTAAGCATTCAGCACACACTGCACTTGTGCTTCAACAGAACTTGTTGTTGTTGTTGTTGTTTTGACTGGAACAGGTCAACAAGTAAACAACATGTTACAGAGATAAAATAGATGAACATGTTGTCCCCTCATAGAGACAGAAGGAGGGGACTTTGGGCTCTTTAATTGGCTCCCAAAGGAGGCTTTTATTTATGTGTTCAGTTGTGCTCAGCATTACCCCTTCCTGCTTCATTCCCCTTTTTACATTTTTTTTTTTTCAACAGGACACACGGTTTCCCCGGCAACTAGGGCTCCAATCGCCCCGGCCAGCTGCAGATTAGTTCAGCGGTGGGGGGTTGTGGTGGTCAGGGAGGGGGGTGATGATGGAAAATGGAGAGGGAGGAGAGAGAGAGAGAAAGAGAGAGAGAGGGAAGGAGGGGGGTGGGAAAAGTTTGAGGAGGGGAGAGAGGAAGGAGAAGGAGCCGCCAGCGTCAGTGAGAGATAGGAGCCCGAATGAGTGAGTGTGTGTGAGGGTAGAGAAAGAGCTGTAAACATTTTAGCCCCGAGGCTGGACTGGAGGAGGGATTTCCCTGACTTTGGGTCTTTTTCAAACCTTTTTTCCTGTGCGCTTGTGGAGAGCTGGGTCTTTCTCTGTGTGGGAGGTACAGGCAAGGGCTATGCAAAGTGAGAGAAATCAGAGGCAGGGGTAGGGGTGTGCAAACCGTGGAAGAGAAAGAGAGAGGGGGGAAAGAGAAGAAGAAGAACTTCCCTGAAGGAAAGAAACCATGCAAGTGGATGCTGTCTTCTGTGGGATCAGGTTACACAAAATGAGAAACTACTCCAGGAGCACATCATCAGGGCTCACCAGGCTCAGAGAGGTAATGTGTTCTTTATAAATCTTTATTAAATGTCCTAAAAACAAAGTTGGTAAAGGTTTGTTTTCCGCAGCTTAATGAACACACAACTTTATTTACCTTCTAACTTTTAACAACACTCACACACCTGAACCAAAGTGATCAGCTCTGTCATGTTTCCTGAGGATCCATCTTCATGTGCATCTGCTTAGGCTTTCCACATATAGTATGCAGTGTGTAGGATTGTGTATGTGTGCATGTTTATGTGTCCATGTACAGAATGCCCATCTGTTGCTTGTTTGAAGCAACATGGACATGGATGTGGTTTTGTCTGTGTTTATTTGAGCCGTATTTCATTGTGGACTGCATCGGCTCCAGTTAAAGTATGCCTAAGTGTTGCTCAAGTAGCCGGTCTCAAACTGTCTGCACCAAGTCCATTACTGCTGCCCACAAGAGACTCACTTATCTGAGCACACGTGAGCAGACACACACATACACACACACACACACACATACACACACATACACACACACACACACATACACACACATACACACACATATACACACACATACACACACTGAATGGCTGTCAGCTCTCATCTGCTTATTAAATGAAAACAAAGTGTAGATGGATGGTTTTGGTGACCATTTAGATTACAGTCAAAGCATCACATTCCTAACCAGTGGTCTAAGAGAAGGAAAGGGAAAAAAGGGGAGAGGATAAGTGAGATGAGCATTCCTCACCGTGAACAAAGACACCTCTTCACACAGAGGTCCAGGGCCTGTATTGTTGTGAGTTGGCAGGCAGGGGTGAAAACCTCCCCGGGGAAGAGAGAGGAGTTCAGCTTCAGGTGGATCTGAAAAGTCAACTTTCAAAGGATATAGGAATAGAAATATGTTTGCTGATTCACGAATAATCATGCATGACTGAGACTCTGCTTCTGAGGGCTTCAGGTTTTTGATCAGACAAACAGTATTCCAATGAAAATGTGGAGTGATAATCTCAAATCGTCAATGACTGAGAGGTAGGATGAACGTCTAAGATATAAGAGTGAGTTTCAACCTTTGGAAGTTTCATGATCGTTTTATTCGAAACTTACTGACTTCCTTGTGGCCTAAGACACAAATGAACAGGAAGTGGTGCATTTTGAATTTGCATAAAATGCAGTTTGTTCCGAGTGCTCAGACAAATTGGACAATTATCACAAACAGTGAATGCCACTGTGGCTGAACAGACAGATACAAAACAAGTTCTTGCAAAGTCTTTCTCAACTGATGAATACATTAAACAAATACAGCTTTAGCCGAGTCTACACAGCACCACAGAAATTACCACTCATCAACAACGATCTGATCATGTGAGATTATAAGCATTTAAAAAGCCTAACGATTCACAGCCTTGGCTGACAAACAGTTCCCTGACAAGTGTGCGCACCATGTGGAGTTTCTTTGTAAACAATCTGAATTTTGTTTGGATTTTTCTGCAGAATACACCCTCAGGCCTACAAAACATCTGGAATATGTTATTACCTCATGAAACATTTCTGATGTTTTCTTAGTGTCCGGAAACATTTTTATGAAATACTCTGTTTTTCTCCTTTCTGCCACCAGTTGACCATATTGTGAACTGCAGGACACAGGCTAGACTTTTACTGTGCTTCTCTTAACCCTTTCCTTGACATACTGTAGCTTGTCCATATAATAAACAGCAGATTTATTTCCCAAGACATTGGCAACGTGCTTTTGCTTGTGCTATCGAATGCGTCTTTGCTAACCAGCGATGCAAACAATATCACCATTTCTACATGCACAGCATTTCTCCACAGTTAGAGTTCTGATACCAGTGTCAGAAAACGCCTCCAGTGCTGCCAAATAAAGGGGTGTCAGGTGTTGTTACACAAACTAGTCACAGCACAGATCAACCTGATTTTCAACTTCCCCCTTAAAGTTGTCCAGACCGAAAGGCAAGGTAAGGCCAGTTTATTTATCAAGCACCGTTCATACAAGAGCAATTCAACTTGCTTTACAGAGTTAAAAACAAAAAACAGAACAGTAAAAATCAACAAAAACACACAGCAAACACTTCAAACATTTCCTTTTTAAATGCCACCAGTTTTGTTTGATCTACTCTCTCTCTCTCTCTCTCTGTACTTATGTAACTTAACGTACATAGTAAACAGTATTGGGTCTTATTATTTATTTAAATTAGGAGGGATTATTCTAAATAATCTGCCCCCTTCACTGCTCTGAAGTCCATACCTTGCAGTCTTACTGTCCCGCCAGACGCAGAATCACAACTCATCTTGTCTTAACTGAAATGAACCTTTAATCATTCCATTCATCTCAGAACTTCTCCCCAAGGGCTAAGACTCATTCTGTCTGTGACTGGTAGCTGCTGTTTTAAAGTGGCACAGAAGATCTGATGTCAGTCAAATAATCATGTGACCATAGAAAAGAACAGTGCTGTGTAAGGAGAGAGTTAGAGTTGGAGCTTATAAATATGTCATCACTCATTGGTTTCCGATTTCAGAATAAAAGGCTGTTTTAAGTTAAAAAATTTGATTATTAATCCCAGCAAAAACACAGCATATAAAGCCCGTGGTTACATCTGCTATACCTTGCAAGACTTTGAAGAAGCGGCTAACGTTAACCCAGCTTTTTTATGGCTTGTTTTATTGCAAGATTCCCTCAGTGTACTCAGGCCATGCAAATAATGAAAGCAATCATGCCACCTACATATAGGTTAAGTAGTAAACAACTATTTAATCTATCATTAATGTTCATATTTCTTATCACGCTGGAGTTCTCAGAATTGGCTCTATGAATCAGAATAGAGATCACATCAACATCTCTGTTTAGTGCTCCACCAGTGGTCAGAAAAGCCACAGGACACCTTGAAGTGTGTGTGTTGATGTGTTGAGACTTCTTAATTTGAGTCAAATGCTGCCGTGTTGCATGTCATACCACAGTGCAACAGGAATGTCCTCTGTGTCCTATGGGCAGTGACCCCGAAGAGATGGTTATCAATCAGCCAACATAATCCATCTCTGAAGCTTGCTTAGGCCTTAAGTTCAACTTGCTTGGCAATCATTAAACCCAAAACAGAGATCCTTGAAACATGCAACATTGGAACATTTGATTAAATGTGTCTTCTTGTAATAGCTGAAGAATTGATCTTTATTTACTGCCTCTTACATTCAGTGTTATTTTCAATTTGGCATAAATGAAGAGCTTCAGCAGGTTATTGGGAGTTTTACTGACCATGAATCAACATTCCCCCTTCCTCCTGTTTCTGTCTTTCCTCAGGTTGTATTTACTCAACTGGGTAAGGTTGAGAGTTTATTGAATTGAGACAGGCTGACTCTCTGGCGCTGTGAGGAGAAGGTTTATAGAGCTGGAGATAAAGAGACAGGGACTGTCTGTCTACAAGTCAGCAAGGTTGTAATAAGTGGGCTGCAATCTTGTAAAGGAGCTCTGGTGTGGAGACATTGTGAGTGTGTGTGTGTGTGACCAGTGTTGCTATCACACATAATGGTCTGTCAGATTGGGTCAGTTGTTTACATTCTGAGTTAGGGGGCAGAGGCTAACTGTCTGCATGACTGCTGTGCAAGACAATGTGCACTGTGGCAGAAGAGAGGGTATGTGTGACCTTTGGTGCATCACTCAGAATATTCTCACACTCACTCATCCTCTCTCTGTGATTCATTTTACCCTCAGACACACACTCATTTACTCTCAGGGGATCTTCTTCTCTGTCTTTCATATTTTCCTCTGTTTCTCTCTCTTTTTTTCGGACTTTTCAAACCGAAATTCTGACCCACTCATACTCATGGCATTCCCTTTTACTGCTGGTCCATCTTTTTACTCTCTCTGACTCACAATTTCTAGGTTACTCACTAACAAACACATACAGTACATACAACACATGGGGTCTTAAATCTACTCAGTGGAGGAATGTTTTATTAGTATGCATGCTTTGTCGGAAGGAAAAAAAAAAGAACAGTCCTGAAACTCCAACACCAGATGTTTAGTACCGTGACAAGGCTGTCATTTCTCACAACTGGATCAGCTTGATGTCTTTTTTTTCTTTCTTGGAAGCTTGCTGAAGAGGAGAAATCAGTCTTGATGAGTGGTATGAGTCACATGAGAGCACATAATCACACAGGAAAAAAACATTTAGATCCACACTGACACTATGGTTTTGATTTGGAAAAAGTTAACCATTAGATGCCTTTTTCACATCCAGCCAGAGAGTACTTTGACTTTGAATGAACCTCTACATTTGCTGGAGTGTTCTGTTTAAGTATACAGTCATATTGATGTAGAATGAAAGTCTTATATAATTTGCATGGCTCAGTTTAAGTTGAAAGCACTTTTCTCAGTGAGTTGATTTTAAAGGTGACATATCATGCAAAATCAACTTCTTAATGGTTCTCTACCTGAAATATGTGTCCCTGGCATGTCTACAAACCCCCTGAAAATGAAAAAATCCATTCTGCCCCTGTTCTGATTTCTCCACCTTTCTGTAAATGTGTGCTGAAAGGAGCCGTTTCAGTTTTCAGTGTTTTTCATACGTCACAACGCTATCCGGTCTGTAACGTAAGTCAGAGCTCGGAGCTTGTTCAGCCCATAGACTGTATAAAATACAACTCAACTCCTCCTCCGTTTTTCATTACCTGCACGCATGTGTGCTAACAAGGAGTTTAGGAGGGAGACATGCTAGTTGTAGGCTGTCTTAATAAACACAAAGGTCGGTTTTACTCCCCACGTCTGCAGATTTGAAGATCTAGTGGATGATTTATATTTTTCATGGAAAGGTGCTAGCGCTAGTTAGCATAGCCACATAGCTACATGTTCGTAGCTGTGTACGAAGACACACGTCGACATACTGACAAATAAAACAACAAGAAACACTAAATCTGTGACCAATTGTTCAGAAAGGTCCTGCTGCAGGCGCCTCTCCGTCAGGATCAGATTCTGGATCAAATTCAGAGGGTTGAAGTAACGTGAGTCTGTGAGCAGCCGTGTATATTCAGCCAACATGTAAACATTAGATCAAAGTAGTGGAGAGCCGAGGCCCCATCCACTTCATGAAGGGGTGTGGTCAGAGAGCTCATTCTCATTTAAAGGCACAGACACAGAAAACAGCCTGTTCTGAGCAGGGCTGAAAAAGAGTGGTTTACAGGCATGCCAAAATCTGATTTCAAAGTGTTTTTTCGAGCAATAAACTTTCAAAACATGTTTTGGGGACCTCTTAGACCAATATTTTTTGATGAAAAAGAGCGTAATATGTCACCTTAAGTATGACTGTCTTTGAGTATGTGTGAGCATGTGGTTGCTTGTGCGTCTGTGTACCTATACAACAGTGGACCTCAGTGTTGACATACATTCAACAACAAGGGGCCAATACTATTTTTTGGGTCTCCTGTCCTCTAGTGATGTTCGATACCACCGATTTCCTTTCCGATCCGATACTGATAACTAATACAACAACAGAAAAACCAAACAGAGGACACAATCATACAAAATATGTGAAAATGGTGTTTTAAAAACAAAAAAAAGAAAATAAGTAAAACAATAAAATCATTACAATAAATTATTGTTTAATTATTAAGAACTAGAACTAGTAGTTCCCACCAACCGCGTATCATTTAGACAAGATCTCAATGGTTTAGTTACTTTCCACAGTGTTCCTGTTAATGATATACATTGCCTCAAATGACTGAAATATCAAAAGTATCGATATTTTGAACTGAGAATCGATTTTACAGCATAAAGATCTGGTATCGGAAGTATCGTTGTTTCAGTATCGATCTGCACATCACTACTGTCTGCCATACTTTACATTATACTGAGATTTATCCCTAAACCGTGGGTTTAGAATCTAACTAGATATTTCCAAATATTCCCATTTCTACACACTGTACCTTTAAAGATTATTTTGAGGCTTTTATGTCTATTCAGCTGAAAGGACAGTGGATAGAGAGGAAAACCTGGACAAAGGAGTGGGGAATGCCATTCAGCATTGGGCTAAGGGTCAAAATTGAACTCTGTTGGCCTGCTTTGAGGACTGTGGCCTCCATGCATGGGGCTTGGGATTTAACCACTGAGCTAAAACGGTGCCCAGTGGGTAATTTAATTTATTTTTGTTTGAAGTCTGCAATTATGAGAATGCAGTTTGTTTGTTGATGCACATTAAAGAATAAGATCAAGACTTTGCAGTTGCAGACTGATAGTCCACTGTTACAGTCCACTGTACTACAAGCATATGTAAGTGTTCGTGTCAGTGTATGTTTGTGTGTGGTAGCGGTTGCAGCCAGTGACATCTGTCCTTCCTGTTCTTTTCTGCCCAGTTAAGTGACAGCAGGGCTTTAGGAGGTTACAGCCCCTACACCCCCTCCTCTTACAGGAACTGGCTTTTGACAGGCACTCTGCAGGTCGGCCTGCAACTTAAAGACCCCGCCGGGTCAATCTCCTGCCGTCCCCGAGCTGCTGTTGTTGCCACAGAGACAACCTCAGAAAGAATGTGTCCTGTGGTGTTGGTGAAAGAATTCCTCTTGTTTCAAAGTTATGGTGAAGGGGGGATTGTCTGTGCTGATGGTAGATGGCCATGGATTTAAGACATGATGGAAAACAAGTCTCACCCTCTCCTCACTCACACACAGATGCATGGATAATGCATACCATCTTGGACCACCGCAACCCTGTCCTTGTAAGAGTCAAACCAACACATAAACATTCATATATGCATGGATAATGCATACCATCACACTGGATAATGGAGGCATCTGGCAGCTGACTATGTTTTTTTCACTGAATCCACCTTTAACCCTGATGCACACACATATTTATGCAAATGTAAGAAATCGCTTCCAAGCTGTTGCTCTGTCTGCAAGTTTCTTTCTGCTCAGTGTCTGAGCTGAAAAAAAAATACTGTGATTCTTATTAGGACACAAAGTCTGTATCTTTGTGCTGCTGTGATGTTTTCACAGGCTATAATGCAGAATATTTAGCAGCTGTAAAGGGTTTCAAAGCTGAGGCAGCTACAGTTTCATGGCAGAGTGAAAGATGTGGGCTGAGAGCGAACTGATGCTGATGAAGACCATCCAAAAGCCCCACTTTTTCCAGCTTGGTTTGGCTCTGCAGCTTGTGCCCACTTGGAGTGTGCAGCAGTGGCATTGACTGAGAACAAACACATGCATGCAGGCAGACTCAAACTCAAACACAGACATGGAAACAAAGATCAGAACACGCACAGACACATGGATACAAACACATGTCCACACATACCTCAATGTCCAAAGACATAATGTTCATGGAATAGAACATGCATTTACCATTTCCTTAACATCCTTAGCTTGGAAAAATAACTCTTATGTGGCGCCTGGAAAGTAATGTGTCCATCTGGGTTCAAAGTGACTCCATCTTGGCCTTGCAGCTCAATGATTTAGGCTTGGGTTGCCATGTTATAATGTGCATTCCAAGCAAAATAGGAAAGGCTACCGTATGCTTTGTTGGTTTGGTCATGTGCAACATGTGTGTAATATTTGAGATGGAAAAAACAGTCAGTGCAGTGACCTTCAAATAACTTTAGGGTTTCAGTCTACTTCTCTTGTGCTCTCTTCTCTTTTCTTCCCTTGTCTTCCCTTCTCCGGCAGCAATGGCTGAGAATGAGAAGAATTTTGTTTACCTGTTAATTAAGGGATCCACTCTATAATGAGAATTAAAAACAATGTCTGGAGGTTCATCCTAGTGTAACGACTTAATGAGTAGATACTCCAGACACAGTGCAGACACAGAGGAGCTTTGATCAAACCAAATCAGTTCTAAACACTGTCTTGTTAAGTTGTAGAGAAGGGAAAGCAGTACTTATGTCATTGTCTGTCTCCAGCGTAATGATGCTTACACTTATATGATCCTTTCTATAAAGTCTAATTGTATCCGTGGCCGAGCCTGGTGTCAATCATCAGTCCATTACATCTATTTAGAGCTAGGACAAGGAAAAGCTGAGTTAAATCACAAATCTAAAAGTTTTTGATTACATTCTTGTGGTGTTCAATTTTACTTATATAATGCTAAATGATAAACCATGTAAATTAAAAGGCATCAAGTTTACTCTTTGCTTTTTCAGAAATCGAGAACTGTGGTGACTTTTCTTTGTTTCCTAACATTAAATGTTACAAAACTGAAAGTAAATGAATAAAATATCATTAGATAATGAAACCTGCATCAACAGAAAGAGACATAAAAATCAGATACAGTTGAAGACTTTGTTGTTCCTTTTGTTTTGTTCTGTTTAGATGGTCTACTTTGTAACTGTTGTGTACAAGGGGATTACCTTGTTGTATGTCACACTGGTGTAACACACTTGAAAAATAAAGTTATAAAAAATTTAAATATATATAGGTTTTGTATGATTTACAAACCATCAAAAAAAAAAAAAAAAAAAGGATTATGAAACCTGCATCAACAGAAAGAGACATAAAAATCAGACACAGTTGAAAACTTTCAAAGAAAAAAATCATAACTAAAAATGTTATTAAAATTGACACTGCATACATTAGGAATAT
Organism: Notolabrus celidotus; assembly: GCF_009762535.1. Taxonomy (NCBI): domain Eukaryota; kingdom Metazoa; phylum Chordata; class Actinopteri; order Labriformes; family Labridae; genus Notolabrus; species Notolabrus celidotus. Next base: position 28,774,750 of record NC_048277.1, read on the forward strand.
ATTTCAGCCAAGGTTAGCAGAGCTAGCACCACCAGCCCTCAGTCCTCATTGCAGGTTAATGTCCAAATACCTGTGCTGGTTACATATTGCTCCAGTCATGTTGTTATATGCCAGTTTAACCTGACACAGCCTACATACAGCTTTATCTCCATTTCTAGATCAAAATACTGATGAACTGCACCGTGCTACAAGATGCCATCTGCCATCTGTGATTGTTTATGTGGGTATTAGAGCATTATGGCCGTATGGCATCAGCCATGTGGTGGGTGGCTGTGTCTAGACACAACATTTGACCAGCAGGCCAGGCCTATAATTATAAAACTATTAATAATTAATGAAACCACTAGGAACCCTGGTGGCAGCAAACAATGGTGAGTTTGTTTTATTGTTTAGTCAACTAAACGTGGACATCCCAAGCATACATAGCCTCCCCACTGATTGTTCCTGAAGTATTGTACCAAAGTTCCAAATACAAAGCCAATTTCAATTTGTCCACCAGTTCAGTTTGGTTTTCTTCAGTGTTTGACATCCCTCTATACTTCACTCATTTTTTTGTTCTCTGGCGGTCTTGGCCCAAACCCGCAGTTGTCGGTCACAGGGTGTGTGGAGGTCAACATATTCGACTCTGACTCTGACTCTGGAGTTTACACTCCGGAAGAGCACTTTCCCAAGCTCTCGCCTTGCTCAGCTCCCATGGGAATTGGCGGATGAATTAAAAAAAAATCTGTTTCTGTACAGGCATGCAGAGGAGCTGAGGAGGAGCGGGGATGGGATAAGGGAGCTCTGGTGGGAATTCTCAAGCAGATCCCTTAAAATGTGAAGGAGGAAGAAAACAGGAAGGAGAAGTAAAGAAGAGGATTTTAGCTTTGCAGATCAGTTCAGAGACTGCGGCTTGGAGGAGAAATTTGATCAAGGGCCCAGAGAATAATGTTAGTGTGCTGAAGAAGCCAGGTTATTGTTGAAAGGATCTGTAGGTCTGCTCACTGCTGCACATTAACTGTGGCTGAGCTGCGTTTAAAGAGGGAAGGTTTTACCATTAGGCTTTCAAATCCCACATTGTGTGTCAGCACAATGTAATATCAGATAGCTATAAATACTGCTCACTGTAGGCAGTCTTTTTCACTGTGAGTGTTATATGACACTTCTTCGTCTGTCTGTAAAATCCAGGCCCTTTGGGTGTTGTTAACACCAGAGACAGGTATTGTCTGAGGTGTAAGACATGTGATGTCTGTTTAATGTGTCTAAGAACATGAAACAGAGTACAGCTGTGATTGCAGATGACACAGGGTTTGTGTGTCTGTCACCTTTATAAACCTCATCCTTTTGAGTTTCATTACTGCCCACTGAACAGAAAAGCTCTTTGCCAGGAAGAACTCTGTAGCATCTTTTGTTTGGCAAGGTATCTGTCAGCAGCCTTACTTACTCTGTCAGTGATAATTCATGCTAGCTGTAACCACAGTGCATTAACCGCAGGTGCATTCACACCAAGGTCTTATATTTTACTGCAGGATGAATGAGGCCATGGCGTACACTAATTTGCCTTTGGAAAGACAGCAACAAATTACAGAAACATTTAAAGGGATAGCAGGCTGTAAAGGTTCAGAATTGCTTTGTGTCCAACAAGAATCAAGAGTTGTTGTAGAATCTTGTTCCAGCTAGCAACTCTAAGAGTCTATGCTTTGACATAACAGTGCTCTGAGCTGCCAAAGCTGACATGCTCAAAATGTAATAATGCTTATGTTAACCAGTTTTTTCATATGCCTTTCAACTTAAATGGCCCTGTTTGAACAGAAGCACTTCAACAGTAAACTAGTGTTGCGTTTCGGCCTTTCATTTTTATATTCAGGAAGCAGCGTTTTGGGCAACTGGCTATGCAAACTTTTTAAAACGAGTTCCATAGTGGCCCCCTTTTTGAAAAAGGGACCCCTTGCGTTGCTGTGTAAACAAGAAACACAGGGATCCTCTGAAAATGGTGACGTCACAGCCTCATTCACATGTGAGTATTACTTCCCCAGTCAAATAGCAATGTGTGAGTAGGAGGGCGATGAGTTTATTTACACTCCATCAGACAAAGTTAACAGTTTTTAAGCGTGTGTTCACCATTGTTTGTTTGTACTTGAAATTGACACAACTTGTAACTCTGGGGGAATTCAAGTCAATCATAAAAGACAGAGAAACAAGCTCAATTGGATCTTGTGATTGTACTGTGTAATCATGAAACCATGTGAAACTGTTACCGTATTTTATTTGTGTTGTTTTGTGTGCTTGTTGTGTGTTGTAACCTGTTTTGTGCTGCTGTCTTGGCCAGGTCACTCTTGAAAAAGAGGTTTTAAATCTGGTTAGATAAATAAATAAATAAATAAATAAAGTACTCACTGCTTTGCTGAAGAGTAGCTTGTTGTCCTTTGGTGGTGATTCAATACAAAGCTACACTGCCAACTACTGGTCTGGAATGCATACTCCAGCGTTTTTAGTCTGGGTCAGTCACCATTACCACAACATTGTAACTTTACTCTACGAGAGGTGTCAAAGCAAAACCATAATTATTATTCTCAAGTATTGTATATGTGGAAATGTCCTTAATCTGTTCAGTGGTAGTTAATGTATTTCATTCACAAACAGCAAGATCGATAGACTCAGTAAAAGTCGAACATTGCCATGCAGCTTTCTTGCTCCCATGGCTAAAAGGTTTCAGATTGAAACAGGAGAAAAAAGGGTTTTGCAAAAGGTAGCAGTGTTAAGTCTCCAAAACGGTGGATTGAATCAATTACCATATCTTATCTTATTCAGGTTTCAGTTTAAATATTTGTTGTTAAAACTAGCCTGTTGTAGTGGTCCGGTTGTAGGGTAAACAAAAGGGCTAGGACATATTAACAAGCCATGTCCAAAGTCACTGCAGATGATGCTTGTTCAGAATCAACCTGTGTAAAAATGGGTCAGAAAGCCTGATTCAATAGAGGGGGGTGAGATTCGTATACATGGGGAACCTCTTTCAGGTGGTCATTTTGTTGGACAAATGAAACACTTTGGAAGTTGTGTGAGGAGAAATCTTAAACTCTGCTTCTTTCACACCCTTGAACCCCTGGCCAGCTTTCTATATTAGGTGTGGCTGGGGGATTATCTTTGTTGGGAAGATAACAAGGTTCCTGATTCCTTCATTGAAAATATGGTTCTCAAACTTTTTCTTTTGAAGCACACACAGAGACCTTCAGTATCCCAGAATCTTATGGTGTTGGCTGCAGCTGGAGAAGTGCTTCAGCTCCAAATGAACCAAATGTGGATCTTCGTATTTCACAGAAGCAGTGTTGGATGGGGTTGAGAAGTTGAAAACCGGGCCATGGGATGAGTTGGCATTGGCACTGGTCTGTATTGCCAGCGGTGTAATTGGGAGCAGACTACAGATGACTCAGGATCTCTGCTGATGGAAGCTTTCTGTGTTTTGGGGAGGAGGGGCTGACAAATCTGTGGGAGGAAGTTGAAGGACAGATGCTCTGACTCTGCAATGAGATGTAACATGACACCCTTTCCCAGATGGGGGGATAGAGAGATTTGTTTGCTCTGCCTCCAAGACGGATTAATACTCCTCCCGCACTTCTTTTTCTCTTCTTGTTGGGTTGATCTTTTTCTTTCTCATGGCTGCGCCAGCTACAGCTTCTTTGTGTTTGTTGGCCATAGGTGCAAAACCTAGATGAGAAGCAGAAATGTCTTTATAATCCTATTTTCCACCAGGTCAGTCCAGGTTTTTGTTCACCTTCACTCAAGCCAACAGTGTCAAAAACTGCCCCTTCAGATTTCTATTTTGAGAAAAGCTTATCACTTTGAAGACTTAAGTGCATCATTAGCCTGCAAGCCGCTCCATTTGCAGTCAGCAGAACGTGGGATGGAAACCACAAACTCCAAAGGGAAAAAGAGACCTTCCCCATTAAAAGCCTGTGGTTTAACTGTTACAGGACGGTCATTTATAAACTCTGACAGGTGGAACAAGTGAGTGGGACTTTTAGGAGGACTTTGCTGAGTTTGTCTTGAGATTTCCTTCCGCTCGCTTCCATTTTGACCTCCTGGTAGTCAGCGCTGTCCCATTTATCAACAACAAACTCAAGTTAATTTTGCTCGAGGCTACTTCTCAAGAAAGAAAACTTTCTGTTCCCTACAGCTTCCTTTCAGGTGACACAAAGTTTAGTCCTGCTTCTTCTTTCTTCAAGTCACATCACATTTCTGGTCTGCTCTTGTGCACAAACTGTAAGGTGAAAATAACCAACGCTATCATACATTAGAAGCCTCCCAAATGGTGTAGCATTGTGTCCCTTGGTTGTGTCTGGGCTCTATAATTACATCTTTTGTTGCTCTTTCTGTGGCCCCGATGATAATTAAGGTTTGTTTATACATTTTTTGAGGTAATAATGTGGCCCATTCTTCCAGTTCTCAGGGGGTTAGACTGTAGACACTCATGCCGTCAGGAGTCTCAGTCATAAACGACAACCACAATAACAAGAAATGCTTTATGTGTGGCGTTAGGAATACAACAATGGTTCCTCGTGTTATATTTAGAGTAGATTGATAAGCAAAAATACATGCAGGCAGAAATTGATTGTTTGTGGTATCCCTCCGTCAGTTCCGGTCTGGTTCTGTGGCTAGCCCACTTTCAATGCCGTCTCACGTCCATCCTCTGTGAACAATGGAGGGAGCAGGGGGAGCAGTGGAAGGGGCAAGAGGATAGCACAGCAGGGCAGCGGACTATCATTGGAAGTTTGGAACGGACACTGGAGAGTGGGATGGCCTCTGCATGCACTCGCTTTGTGTGGTGCTTGTTTTTTGGCCCCAAGAAAAAGATTCTGCAAGGCATCCATACCACTGCATAACGTAAAAGGCAGTTCCACTGGTCAAAGATGTTACAGAATGACTCAGAGATTAATACATGGAGTAGTGGAGTAGTCATGGTATGCAGGAAAAGCTGCTAAATTGTGTGTGTATGTGTGTGTAGCTTACAGGCTTGTAACAGTCTCTCTTGCCAGCAAAAGCATGCATGGGGCGATACACGCAGAGATACAGGCGCACATAGTCAGAGTTGGCCTGTTTGGCTCATGTCCAAGGTCTTGCTATGAAATCAGCTTGGGAAAGCAGCAGGGGCCCTGAACAGGACACAGAGACAGAAAGAGAGAGAGAAAAGGAGAGAGGGAGGCTGTCAAGCCCAGATAAAATTCCATTGTTTATTTGCCTGACCCTCTCCTTCTCTCTCCCTCTCCATACATCCTTTCCTCCACCATCAACCTTTCCTTTTCTACTTATTTAGGAATTACACAAAAAAACCTGTCAAAGCCTACCAGGGCAAGGCAGCAAGTCAAATACTGCATGTCAGATCTGGCAACCCAGGAGTGCTTGTAACACTCTGGCTGTAAATGAATGGTCTCTGCTGCAGATCTGCAGAAGTGAAGACGAGGTACAACTCAGTAGGAGAGAGAGAGAAATCAGTCCCTTCTGTCCCCTTGTATTCATCACCCCCTCTAGTACTTTAGTCTCCCAAACTCCAAGTTGCAGTGTGAATGAAAGAGAGAGAATGAAAGAAGGGAAATGAAAGAGTAGAAGGGCATGGAGGGAAAAAAAGCCGGCAAGTTTGCCATTCCAGAAAGAGCTGGCTAAATGAGCAGTGGTGCGTTAAATTGTTTGCAGGCAAAGGCTTTGGCACATGCTATAATAAACCACATCATGTAGGGTTTAGGGTCCTCAACCCAGCGTGGGTACAGAAAGCGGAAAAAGAAAATATATAATCTATTTTTTTCTTGGCAGTATATAATTTCCATTAAAGCTGTCATGGTCTTTCCCTGTCCCAATTTCACATAAAACCTCCTCAACCACTCATAAGGACTACAAGTGGTTTAGGGGCTGCCTCCTTTTGGTTTATCCCAGACTGACTCCATGTCCTGATGACTCCATGTCCTGATAACTGTGAGATGTGAGCATAGGCTGTAAGCGACTTTGCCCTTTTTAGGTATCTTGAATTGAAAGTGAGAAACAGAGTAGTTTGGGGAAGAACAAGCACGGGACGGTGACGTCATGGTATTAGCTGCTTCAGCAGGGCTGGACAGAGGGATGGAGGGACACAGGAATAGAGGGGAGGGTGAAATCTTTATGAGAAGCAGCTGTTGGGGAGAGGCAGGCGGGCAGACTTCCAGAGTACTAAAGCAGCAGCCTGCCAACAGCTCGCTGACAACAATGCAGAGGCCTGATAAAGCTGGCCATGAACCACTGACAGCACCACCCGCACACAGTGATAACTCCAACATTCAAAGTCTGAGCACAACCAAGACTTAGAAGAGTTAAAAACTGGAGTTAACAAGCTCAAACAGTTAAGATGCAAACCCTAATGCAGACCAACATAATCCACACCTTGCAGTGTGAAGACTTTAAGTGAAGGAAATATGACATGTCACAGTTTATCACCATCCTGTTAACAGAGCCAGAATAAGCCAACTCATAACTGACTCAGCTTGAAAGATGATTAATTGAGGGAAATTTGGTGTGCATGTGCAAGTTTGTGTCATGACATTGTCATCGAATCCCAGGCTGGTTTGATGAGTTGTCGAGTTGTTAACTAACAAACTACATGTGTACCAAGATTTTGAAACCTTATGAATCATTCAAAACCTAATGACTAGATTATTGTCAGAGAGTATTTAGTTTCATCATGGGTTTCTGATTATTGGAGTCAGGGGTCAATGTAGAGACTATGTTAAAATGGAAGCCACAAGTGTTGACTGGCTGTACAGCCATAGTTTCAAGGGCTGAAAATACACTTACAATAAGTGTTTATCAAACATGTTTTCTGTTTTCATAGTTAGTTTATTCCATACTATATCCAAGTGTTAATTTTTTCCAAAATGTTTTTAAAATTGGATATTTGGTGCTAAAAAGATGATTGATTGACAAATGCAGGCTCCAGCAGCGTTCTTCACCGTATTAACACAACAGAGGAGGAACAGGGAGAGGAAACATTGCAAATAGTGACACAAAAGTAATTGCACCTTGCCTAACCGTGAGTGTCCACTTCTGATAATCACAAGAATCTGTACTACTATTCTGCAGTGCATGTTTTGATCAGCTGAACGGGCGTGGATCGATCCCATGGCTTTACTTGCCAGGAAGTTTCTGCACATATACCTTGTCTTCACCAGTGCAATATGTCGGCACCCATCAAGGCGGTCAGTGGGAGGGGCATGGAGGCTCAGTGTCCATTAAATAGACTGTCAGTTATGGAAACCTCAAACCTGTTCTGTGGAAAGGGTTTCAAATTAGAATTGTCACGCTTATTTTTATATTCCCAACCCAAGCTTCTGTCTTAACTAGGGAATGAACTGGGGAATAAATTCATGCGTATTTAGAATTAAACTCTGATTGAGATTGTGACTGTATCCTCCTCTACTGAACTGTAAGCTTTCTATTCTTTGACAGTATGGCTTCACGAACTCTATTGACCTTTAACTGGGCTGTTTGTCAGTCAGTCAGCTGTTTTTCATTTTGTAAATCTGGTTATCATCTAAGTCATTGTTCCTCTAGGCTGGATTCTTATGCATCTAAAATGTCCATGCCCTTAGGAAGACTAAATTCTGGTTACAACACTTCAGTTCCTTTGAGTAGGATTTGGAGAAGTAGATTTATTCATGCACTTTTTGATGCTCCTGAGCAAAAGGAGGACATCACTGTCCTTAAGATACAATTCAGCTCAAAAGATGTGAAGCCCAAAGCTGACACAGTAGCTCTGCCTGAATGAAGCTGCCAGTACGTTTCCTCAGGAAGCTTGTCAGAAGGTTGAACAGATTCCTAAAAGACATCCAGAGTGACCTCATTTACAACTGGCCATGTGAGGAAGTGACAAAGTCAGCAAGGTTTGAAGTTCTTTCTCTGACGCTCTTTTTTTAAGATGCAGGACCCCCTGACCTGCTCAGTTTCATACTTTAACCCCATGGATTAACTGTTGCCATTTTACCATATATTTTTGAGGAGTCGCTGCCAGTATCTCTTCCATTGCAGCAATCAATAACATCCCCTCTGTCAGTGGCATATGTGCTTCCATGTTTATAGTAATGAGTCTATGGCCAGATACCCAGGGTCCATCCGCTGATATAAATCTTCTACAGAGTTTGTTATGCAACTGATGCTCAGATCTGATGCCCTGTGTCTGACCCCGATTGCAGCTATCTATCCAGTAAAGCCTCCAAGGTATTTAGGATTGTGTGCTATTCACTGAACACGATTTCTTCCCCTCAGGAGCAAAGATAGAGATTATCCATCATGACAGAAATCTGTGTAATGGTTTTTATCTAAAGTTAAATAAGTAGAAGCATACAATACTCAAAAGGTGATTTTGGGGAAGAGCATAAGGGATCTGAAACTTTTAGATTTTTGCAAGAGTTCTGAAAATATGGAGGTGTAAACATATCAGAAGATTTAGATTTAATAGGCACATCAGAAATATTGTATGTAATTTCCATTCCAACACTCTTTTCTTTGACTTCGTCTTCACCCAACTACTGATTACAACAACAAAACCACTTCCACTTCTTCTGCCAGTGTCCACAGTCTGTCACACCTCACAGGGCCGAGACTGAAGGGGGCAGGGCAAGTTGAGGTCTTTCAGGTCGCAGTTTCCCGTGATGTTTTTATTGGAGTCAGCAGATGGCTTCCCTCAGCCTCAGCATTGTTATGGTGGCCATCTTGCTCTGAGGGTCAGGGTTAACAATAGTTGCCAATAGCTGTAGGAGACAAAAGCCTTCACTGCTCCCGAAAAAGAGTTTCCTCAGTAACCGAGCATTGTAAAACTGGCAGTGCTGTCACATTTACAGCTTTTACAAGACGCAAAAACACACTACTGCTAGTCAGGTTCAGGCGAGGGATGGAGGCACTGTATTGCAAGCATGAGTCAAGTTTGGGAAATGTTCAAGCCAAATAAGTCAGAATAGTGTGAAAATATCAAATGGCCTTTTAAGGCGCTGAAATCCACGCTTTCTGTTTTGGTTTTAGGACTCCAAACAGTGAAGAGGGACAGCCTGAAAGCACACGCTGTTCTCATAATGCAACAGTACACTTGTATTGTTCTTTACAATATCCACTTTCCTCTCTAGTTTTGACAACCCCTGCCCTCCCATCCCCCCCTCTCTTCTTTAATACACTCCTCCTTCATATCAACCATCATTTCTCCCCCCTCTGTGATATGCAACACCCTTCAAAACCAAGAAAAATGTGACTGTAAAACTAGAAGGCTCTATACATTCTTTACAGTCCCCCTTGCCCACCCCCTCCCCCTTTTCCATGCTGGATTTCTGGCCTTCATTTCTGTTTTGGGTTTTAGTAAGGCGAAAAGAATCAAGAGGGGGGAGGAAGGGAAAAAAATTGGTTGATGTTTCCCCTCAAACATGTGACCTCTGCTCGCCTCACAGCTGAAAATAATTTAGGCCTACAGGCCAGTGGATGGCTGACGCAAACAGTCCCCCCTCCTCCTCCTCCTCTCTCTTGGGGGGCTAGGACTTGGATTTGGTGGGGGGGTGTAAGTTGAGCTGTGAGCAAAACTAGACACAAAAAGTTTGGCACATTGTTCTTTTTTGTCTTCTTCTTGTTAGAGGAAACTTTTCCATACAGTGTCCATTTGTTCCTTCATCCTGCAAGAGGAAAAAAGTACAAGCCCAGAATCATTCCAAAACACTGGACCCAGAGGGCCAATTATGTTGTTAGCTAGCGGAAGAGTTCAGCTATGTAGCTGCAAATGTTTACGTAATCTACCCAAATTATGCCTTTTCTTTTTTTTTTGGAACTTCTGTGCCAGTTGGGACAACAATTTGTGGAATTTGGCTGAGTTAGGCTCACATTTTCTACATACTCTTGGGGCAAAGAAGAAAAGTGTCAGGGTAGGCTAATGTATGTTTATTGGCTGAGAAATAAGGGGGGGGGGGGATCGGGCCGGGCAGTGCTCAGGAAATGTTTAACGGCTTACGGATACCCTAAAGTATCCCAGCACATCTGGTTGGACTTGCATATGGTCACATATACATAAGTTGGTCTTTAGTAAGGGATGTTTGGCAGGATGTGTTGAAATCTGTCTGTACATGAAGCTTTGTGTGTAAGTGTGCAGCTTTGTACCAAAGCATATATCAGGGTTGATGAGAATTTACTTCATATTAAATGTGTGGACACCTGCAGACAAGAGTTAGCCCTGACTTCTCTGTCTCTCTCATGTTAGCTACATCTGTGCCACACAGAGGCTAAGCCCTTCTGCTCCCTGCCAGCCCACCACCAGCTTTTACAGGCCAAGTCTTAAGTGCACAGAATTAGTGATGTTACATTTGGATGGTCTTGCTTAGCTCCAACTGAATCTAATTTTATAATACTTCTACAAATGGACTAAGTACTGTTTACTAACTGGCAGAGCATGTCCCCCCCACACTCATCTTGGCGCCATTTGTCAGTAATAATGTGCAGCTTTGGAAGACACTCAACGCATTAAGGAAGTTATTTTCCAGAGTAAAAGCAGAGTTTTGAGGCATGGATTTGAAATGTAAAAACAGAGTATGAGAGTGTGTGTGGTGTCTTTGTCCTTAAAAAGCTCCATAAATCTGTCCTGGAAGCGTAAAAAGACGAGACACTGACTGATGATCTAGAGAAGTCAAACTGCGGCTCCTTCTCTGTCTTCCTGCTGCCACCAATCTTTTCCTAATTCAGCTGATGTTAATACAGTGTGGAGTATTAAGCATATTCAATAAGTTTTCCATAATGCCACATGGCTGAAGGAATCTGGTGTGTGTTTCATGTTAGCAATAGTTAAGACTTTGTTTTCAGCTGTATCCTCTAATTACTACATTTTGGAGGGATGCTGTGCAACCTGTGAGGTCTTCTGCTCTGCAGCTCGGTTCAGAAATGAGTTTGGCTTGCCACAGAAATGAGAGGCTTTAGCTATAGAGGTTAACATTCACAGCTTACAGTTGGAAGAGAAGTCATAAAGAGAGCTCAAGGGTCCATGTATCTCTAAATTGAAGCTCTGTAGCAGTTTGTTTTGAATATGCTTTTCTGTGCAGCTTCACAACCCGTGTGTAAAAATACAGGTCTGCTTAAGATATATACAGAAGTGTTTCACATCTTTTTACAGGATAGACTCACTCTGCTATTCAATCACTTTCTTAACTGACTGTGTCTTTCTTTGTGTCTGTTCAGGATGCCAGCTGCTAGCACCATGACCGGTGGGAGGGCCCTGCTGCTCTGTACAAACACTGACAACTGTATCTACCAATCAGTCAACGGGTAGGTGCCTCAGAATCCATCAAATATTTACATTTTGTCTGATTCACCGTCTTATAGCAATAAATCCTGTCTAAAAGTCAGCACTACAGCAAACAAGATGATAATATGAGTCCTTGGACATCTAATTGTAAAAATGACACACAGGTAAAGACAGTAATTACATGCTGCTCACACCACATGTTGGTTGGTTTTTTTAGCAGTGCTTTTGTTTCTCATTGTGAGACTCTCTGTGCTGCTCTCTGTTGCAGAGTGATGCCTGAAAAAGAGAAACATCTCCTCCTTTTTTTTGAGCTGACAACAACCTGTCATTGTGCCTGAATAGCAACTTAGCAATATCCTATGAACAAGACAAGACAAGCCATGCAGTGCAGCAGCGCGTATAGGCTCAGTAATGGTCGTGTGTTTATCATACAATGGCAGGAAAAAGTGAATTTAAGCTTATAATTTCAGCTTATAACCTTCTAGATGAATACTTGTAAACCTTGGAGAAATATTTCAAGACAGTTGATAATCAGTGAAAATTGTTGTGTGTTGAAACAAGGTCAAAAACATGCACTCTTCCACACTCTTGAGACAGAACTGGTCACATAATCATTGATTACTGCTTTCCAGTTCTTAATGCTGGGCCAGTTCAGCATGCTTGAACTGGCAACTTGTTCCTGAGTTTAATACTGCTCAGCCTGCTAAAACTGTTTGTCTTCTGTGGTTCTGGAGGTACTTTTATCAGCTGAAGTTTCATACATCACATTTTTAACTGAAGCACTGAGCTGAGGACCTGAGGTTTGGGGTTTCAGCAGTGCTTCGAGTTGCATTATGGAAATTTGCAGGGTCCAACTTTTGTGGAGTTTGATCCAGAAAGTCAACATAGCTCTTTCATTTTGTCCATTTCTTTTTTGTGATCTACATCTTTTGAATCCTTTGACTTTTCATAAGTGTAATACTAAAGTTTGAGAGCACATCTTAAAGAGTGGAACCTTTGGAGTGCTTTTTAACTGACACAGCTGATCAAAAGCCTGGCTGCTAAGACATGAAAGTGATACTGTAGCTTAACTGATTTTGTTTTGATGATACTGCAACACTTGATTGTGACTTTTGAGAGGAGAAAATTACCCCTGACTGAAGTAGACCGTGATCCAATACAGTTCTCTTTACCCTGCCATGTTATTCTCCTACACAGTCACACTAGAAACACCTCTCTCCATTCAGGGTCGGATGTTTAACAATAGCAGGAATACAGAGAAGAGCAGGGCAGAGCTGGCCATCTGGCATCTGGATACAGTTACTGCCCCCCTGCTGTCGCCGTCTAATGCCTCTATGACCACTCTCTATGCTCCCTTCTGTCATCCTTGCGATATTCATTAGTGCTATTTAGATTATAATGAGGGGATTTTGGATTGAACCAGTTCGAGGGATTGTAAGAAGATGTTTTGAGGATCTGCCATGGTTACTGTAGTTACCAATGCTCAATGATACATTTATTTTAGAGAAATGTGAAACATTAATATGCAAGAACATATGAAAAAGAAGTTAGTTATGTGTGTCTCTTTGCCAAATTCAATCTCTCTCTGTTGTCGCCTGATTCTGTGTTAGCTCAGCTGGTCAGAGATGCTGTTATGCCCACATGCACCATCCATTTTCTTGCACTCAATGACCCTCATGCCCATGCTCCACCCATTCTTGGCTAGACTTCACATGCTGCCCATTTCTTAATATCTGTCTCGGAGACTTGCTTAATCACCAACATTTACTTTCAAATAGGGAAGTATGTTATTAATTCCCTGTCCATCTGCCCTCCTTTTCCTATAACTCCTTCACCCACACAACCCACCCCTGCACACTCCTGTTCTCCTTTACTTGGCTTTTCTATGTGACCTAGTTTTTCCCCTCTGTTGCTTCATGCTTAATAGAAACTGCTGTTTCAACTGAGGGACGCACAACAAGACAGAAGGGGGGAAGGGAGAGAGGGGGTCAAAGTAATAAAACCCAGAGCAATTTGGAAGATAATTATTTGGTTTCCTAATGATTTACAACACCGTGTCTGTGAGGAAACTTGAATCAGTAATTTCCCCCAGAGATTTCCTCTAGGCTGCATGACTTTTGGGTTTTCATATCCAGCAATGTCATCAGAAGTCACCCCAAAGAGGCAGCGTTTCCTCCGTTTGTTGGAAATTCAATCATCTGATGAATGGTCTATAGGCCAAAACTGAGCTTTTAGGGTCAGGAAACGGAATGAAAAGATGCACGTCTACACTGCGGCCTCTCCCCTCTGCTGTGTATACTTTCATCTCCTCTCCAGAAATAGCATGTGTGTATAGCTTGTAAACTTTGACCCTAAAACCCAGAGTTCAAAGAGTCATGACCCAGTAATCTTCCAGGAGTGACTCGCTGAAGAAACAGAGGCAACAAACAGACGTCTGCTGGTTTTACAAGAATTCTTGTTTACCCCATAAAACAAAGATCTGTTTGTGAATTTAATTGTAAGTGCTTACATGGCACTGCCAATTTCAAGAGCAGCAGGGAGCATGATGCATTGCTTTGTACACTGAGGCACAAACTGACATTTCTATTAGAGTTCACATCCGTTAATGTACTTTCTACCACAAACCACTGCTCCAAGTATACACCATAGAGCAGTGGCTCAGTAGTTGCACTGTCCACTTGTTAAGAAACAACTCTTTACATGTTTTGTCTGAATATTTATTTATTTATTTATTTATATTTTTATTGAGAAATATGGCAAATTTACAATGACAGATCAACACACATACAAAGTCATGTATAGTGAGTGACTATCACAACGGAATACTGTGCATCCCAAGTATTGTAGTACAAAAATGATAATACAACAAGCCATAGTTTCCTTTTTTCAATTTTTCAGTGAGCGTAGAGGAAAAAAAACAGAAAACAAAACATGACATATTTCCCCAAAAATATCTCTATATAGTAATAATGTCAATAAAAGTTATCATGGTAATATATCAATACAACTAAATATAATAAAATGAATTGATAATCAAAAATAAATACAAAAAGGTAAGAAGAAGACAAACAGACAGACATGGGACGGTGGGGAATATTTGGGTTTACTTGTGTGAAGGAGCAGCACAATCACTGAAGGCGGGGAGCAGACACACATACCAATACATATACGTATACACACCAACCAAACTTCCCTTCTCTGCTAGTGTCTCTAATCACCCGGTAAGCTCACCATTATCCTTATTTCCATCTACATTTCATTGCGCAACAAAGGGTCAACACTTGATAGCTCGTTTTTCACCTCACCATGCATTTACACAGCATCCATCCATCCAGTGTCCATTTACCTGCTGAGGGCGTGTTGGATATATTCTCTACCACATCCTAGTCTTATATTCAAACGCCAAAACAGAGCACATCATTTCCACATGGTAATTAGATAGATATGGTGCATAAAAGTAGTCAGATAGTTTATGAGTTTTAATCTTTTGTTTGTTTTGTCAATTATCTCTGTAAAACTATGCTGTGCTTTGAAGTAAAGTGCCAGTTAGAACGTGTAAAATTAAATTTTAAAGGGTCAAAAGGTTAAAAATGCTTCAATTTATTTGAAACATGGGTTTGGTCAAGTTATGTAATTTGTAACGCCCAGTAAGTGGGTCCTCAGGGGTTAAAAGAGGACTTATATGGGCTTTTCAGTCAGCCTTGATGAATAATCAAACTGATTTTGCATTGCTGTTCATTTTTTATCTTTTTTTTTGTAAATAGTATTTGCACATTGTTATAAATATTTTTGCACTACATTAAAAGGCGGCTGCAGATAAATTCCACCATCAATGCATTTTTCGACTAAGCTGGGTTTGTCCCTTTTTTCTTTTCTTGTGAGTTCTGACAGGAGAATCCCACGACACTTGAGTGCCCTCTAGTCCAGTCTTGCAAATGCGTAGCTGCATTCCTGCCTGTGCATCTGGCAAAACACCTCAGTTTTTTTACTGCAAAATGCTAAATCTAGTACACTTTTTCACACAGTTTATGATAAGTCCTTAAATGCCTTACTGGGTTTCACAGAGAACACCAACACTGATCCAAAACGATGAAATCAGCAGGTTTCAGGGATTATCATGTGATGACAACAACAGTTCAGTGCCAGTGAAGCCTGTGAGATTATACAAAGCTAGCAGTGCATCAGCAACCAGTAATTTCACCAGTAACATGCATCTTTTAACTCTTTCTGGTACTGTAGGAATACTGTGTATTAACCAATACTCAAGCTCAAGCATCAGAATTAGTATCTGTAATGCAGAATTGTAACATCTCAGTTTCGTGTTGTTACTATATGAAGCTTGAGAAGCTTCTTGTCTGCCAATGTGGAGCGTAGAGAATCAGTCTTTTTCAGGGTAAAGTGAACGGATCATTTGTGTTTGTTAATTTGTCCGTGGCCTCTCTCTCTCTCTCCAGGCTCCAGTGCTGTGGCTTGAAGGTCGGGGAGGCTCCGTCGCCTGCGGTGCCCCAGCGCCAAGAGGTGTGCAGGCCATCAGGGGACAAAGACAGGAGGGACACTGCTCTACCCACCAAGCGTCCACTCTCCCCGTCACTCAGGCTGAGTGACAGCCCGGGTCCTCCTGACACCATGCTAGCTCAAAGGAGAGCCACCACGACCAATGACCCACGGACTCCCAACATGGAGAACGGCATGTGTGGCAAGCTGAATAACAACAAGAGCCCAGCGGGAGTCAAGACCGCCAGCATCCGTGATAAGATCTCACAATGGGAGGGCAAAAAGGAGTCTGCTCCACTGGCTTCTTCAGGGACATGTCCTCTTACAACGACGCAGAAGGAAGGTGAGGCAGTAAGGAAAAAGGAATCTAAAGCTTCGGAATTTCAAAGGACAGACAGCAAGAAGTTTGTCAGTTGGGACAGACAGGACTCAGGGAAGGAGAATGTTGGAAAGCTGGGGGATTCAAGGCCTAAATCTCCTGAGGGCCAAACAAACAAGGACAGAGAAGTAATCCTAGAGAGGGGTTGTCGGGCTTCAAAGCCTACAGAACAACCCCAAGACAAGAAGACTGTTTTAACTCATGTTAAGAAACTGGAGAGGGCAACAAAGGAGGTTCCTGACAGACCTTCACTGGCTTTTCCAGGGAATTACTTCTGCCCTCCCTCAAAGGAAGAGCTGGAGGAAACAGAAAAG
Organism: Notolabrus celidotus; assembly: GCF_009762535.1. NCBI lineage: Eukaryota > Metazoa > Chordata > Actinopteri > Labriformes > Labridae > Notolabrus > Notolabrus celidotus. Next base: position 28,791,200 of record NC_048277.1, read on the forward strand.
AGGGCTAACGAGCCCATTTTTGGGACTTTTGACGTGACTCGGCATGGTGGATCTCGGAGGAGGAGGGAGGGGGATCCAGAGAACGTATACAGTGAGCCAGGTGCTCCTTCTATAAACCCTTTACCTAAACCTCAAAGAACCTTCCAGCACCACACACCTCCCACTACTCCTACTTCAGGACCAAGCTTTGGGAAGGGACGGAGGAATTTGCCCCCTCTGCCCTCCATTCCCCCACCACCTTTACCTACATGCCCACCGCCTGGAGTTTGCAGAAGACCTTGGGCTGACAAACCCCGGGACAGCAGTAATAGGTGAGAGATTGGCACTCATTTAGCAGAAATGTAACACTGGATGGAGATATTACTGATGGAAAAATCGTTTGTTTTGCAGTTCAGCAAACCAAAAAGTCAAAATGAAAATTATTGGACATGTTAAAAATGGGGGCTGCACGGTGGTGCAGTGGGTAGCGCTGTTGCCTCACAGCTAGAAAGTTCCTGGTCCGAATCCCTGGCCGGGCAGGTGCCTTTCCATGTCTCTCCGGGTACTCCAACTTCCTCCCACAGTCCAAAAACATGCTTACCAGGTTGATTGATCACTCTAAATTGCCCGTAGGTGTGAGTGTGTGCGTGAATGGTTGTCTGTCTCTCTGTGTTAGCCCTGTGATAGGTTGGCGACCTGTCCAGGGTCTACCCTGCCTTCCGCCGAAGCCAGCTGGGATGGGCTCCAGCCCCCCGTGACCCCTAACGGGATAAGCGGTCAAGATGATGGATGGATGGATGGATGGATGGATGCTAAAAATCGATCCTGTGATTGGAAAATTCAAGTATCATCAAAGTTTATACTCAGTATTTGGTTAATAAATTGAACCACTGAAACAATTTAATGTTCAATACGTCTGATAATTGCTCAGAGATTTCACTCAACATCTAAAAAGCCAGCCTCATGGTGGGACCAAAAGATAAGTCAAGAAATCAGCAGTCAGTTGGGTTTATCTTCTAGGGACCATGCATGTGTCTGATCCAAATTTCATAGCAGCCCCTTCAACATTAGTGAAAGTAATCAAGTCTAGACCAAAGCTGTTGACCTACCAATGAACGTATAGATATTTTTATACCTAGAGCCCCAACATGACAGGTCAGAGTCACTAAATCAACCCATGTTATTTTGTCATAACTCAAAATCTAAATTTACAAAACTTCCCAGTGCTCCTGTCCTGTGTGATCTTAATCAACCAGTGATGTCTCTGAGAACCTTGCAACCCTTCCCCCAACACCATCAACAAAAAATTAGGTGAACACATTTCCCACATCTGCTGTAAATCAAGACCACCAGTGACATCATCCTGTTTCTAAATATCCCAAAGAATGAGCTCATTGGTTGGATCTCAGGAATGTACACATTAACTCCACTCATTCCTCTTTCCAAAACTCTGCTGCAAATGGGAGGACGACATGCAGAGCAGTGCACATTATGTCAAGGAGGCCCCCTTTTGCTTTTTCAAGACTTTTAGCCTTGACAGTAAAATTGATTGTGCAAGGCCTTTGGCTTCCATCAAATGATATGTCGGGCCTTCATTTTTCAGAGTTGGATTTTGTAAATATAAAATGTGTCTAGTTTTACAGTATGAATCAGAATCTGATTCATTGCGTACTGTCATGAGCAATTAACATGTTGAATTGTTCAAGAGTAGCACTCACATTCACATGGTTACAATCAAACAAACACAGGTCTGTAAGGAAAACCAAAAAAATATGCACTCTGCAGTGTTGGAGAACATCTATTGTTCACTTTCTCCGGTGGTCTGAGTTCGTGTTCGAAGCTTGGCGTGGATCTGTTACATTCCATACCATATGTGGAGGCCTCACTCAACACAAGTCTGCAGGGTAAAGCCCTTTGTTTGGCAAGGCTGTCTTATTTAGTGTGCATTTTTTCAGATTGTCAAATACACTGAGTTGCAAGTTAATTAGAAACACTTGGAGCTACTTCCAGTGCAATGCAAAGGCTCTACAATTAACCCTTTCTCTAAGGTTAATATGTGGAGGGTTGTTTTCATTCAGAGAGGGTTTTAGTCAACTTACAGGGTACTTGTAAAAGGTTAATGTAGCCTATTGGTTTAAAATATGAAATGGATACCAATGTGATTTAAACCTGTGTTATTTCATTGGCCAGCAGGGGGAAGCTCTGAGTGTTCAATTGTTTGGAAAGCACTGCGAAAATGACCCTTCCTCTTAGTTGATTTGTTTCCTCTGTAAACATCCTCCTAATGAGGGTGTGGTCTAAATAGCTAAATAGTTTTTCAAGTCAACCTTTTTGATTTTTTTTTCTTTATTGGAGAGGAAAAAACAGGAAATGTGGGGAGAAGGGAGTGGGATAGACATGCATCAGAGGTTCAAGGTAGGGGGTGGAACCAAGCAACCTATGGTCTCAAAATATGAAGCCCATGCGGAAGTGTTATAAACTGCAGTTCATTGAGCGTCCGCTTGAGTCTGGCTGCAGAAACACAGGAAACCACATACACACCCATTCAAATAAGATGATCTTTGCAGCAGAAATAAACATGTTTACAGCCTGTTTCAAAAAAGCGGCTTCAGTCTGAAGAGCTCATTTCTCTATCAGCACACACTGTACAAGGGGTGAATTTTTTTCAGAAGTTCAGAAGATATTAAGATTATGAGTTTTGCCCATTTAAGGACATGACTGATTTGACTGACAGGCGGGAACACTGTTGGCTAGGAGGCTCAAAGCCCGCCTCTTTACCTCACACTAGCTCGACAGCAGTTTGGTTGATTTCAGCATACCCAATATGGCACCCGCAGACGATTGGCTTCAAAACGGTGCCCAGGAACAGATGGGTGACGTCACAGATACTACCTCCATCATTTATACAGTCTATAGATGGAACCTGTGTCAGTGCATCGTGGACTATTGCCCTTAAATATGGGGTTCCTGCTCGACCAACTGAGCTAGACAGATGCCAAGTTTCTTATAAATGGCGTGATCTTCATTTTGTCATTAGCAGTTCAATGTGGAGTAAAACAACAGCAAAATAGGTAATGCTTCAGGGCGTTGAGATCAACTAGTGAAGAGTTAACAAGTGTTGAGATGTTGCAATGTGTATCCACCAACTCGACCAAACAAGGTCACTCCTTGCTGCCAAACTGGAGGCTTAAACAAACGTCCACTAACCAATAACTGTTATGTCCACTTCTTATATATAGTCTTTCTATGACTTAACTCTGTTGTTACTCCCCTTTGATTAACTTTCCTTAGCCATAAGAGACAATGTCCAATAACCATTATTAAGAGAAAAGGCAGACAGCATTAATATTACTCTCTGGCTAAAAGGAAACTGAATATGATAACATGGATCCTTGCAGGGCTGTTGGAGTGATTTGCACTCCACGTGGCAAGCTGTGCTTAATAAAGTGGCAACTCACTCTTATTTGAAGTGTGTGTTCATGCATGAGGGGAAGCACGCAACCACGGATGCTTGTGTGCACTTTATTCTGCGAGGCTTTAATCTTCGGCCATGATTAAACACAGATGTGGTCATTCTAATGTGCCAACTTGCAATAGACAACATCAGTTTTTAAAAGCATCAATATAAGCATGCAAACACTCTGAGAGATCTTAGAGAGATCCGCCAAAGATCCTTCTGTCTTTGTATTTGTCATGCAACCCGCCTGAATCTTTGTGATGCTCTGTCCACCAGGAAGTCCTACGAATTTGAGGATCTGCTCCAGTCGTCTACGGAAAGCTGCAGGGTGGACTGGTATGCTCAGTCCAGACTGGGCCTTACACGCACTTTATCAGAAGAGAATGTCTACGAGGACATAATAGGTAAACAAAAACTATCAAAGCTGAACATTTGTGTTGAATTTGTAGACTTAAGAGTGGATTTCTGTTAGATGAACAGAGTAGCATAAGCTGTAGGTTTTACAATTTCTGCACCCCTCATACTCTGCATGACCCTTTAGTTTCATATCAGTCATAACGTTCAGTAACAGAGGTGACGCAGAGGCCAAGCCGTCTTTACTCTGCTCTGTTTTTACTGCTCCAATTTTAATTTAGAGCCATGCTGCTTCGCTTTATTAAAAATGTTACGTAGAAACCTGACCTAAGTTCCTACCCCATTATCTGCACTGTTGTGCCAACCCCACCTAGAGCCAGTTTAATTTCACAGGGTACAATAGCAGCGTTGTGTGAGGTCGTTCTATAGCTGCAGACGGCTACTGTAATAATCAGTGCAATAGAGGGACATGTGAGCCAGGGCATATTACTGGTAATTGCATCAGTGAGTCTTTGGTTTTCTTCCTAGGTACTGGTGTTCAATGTGTGCTGCCTGCTGGGGAGTTTAATTATATTTGAGTGATTACTCAGCTCTTTTTTTTTCTTATTCATTTGCTCCTTTTTACAGTGATATTTTGCTTTACAATGCTCAGACTCTGTTCATGAAACACTCCAGCAGGTTGACAGGTTACCCAGAAACACTATTGCTACCTCCTAAAAAGAGTAAGAGGCTGTGTGGATGTGTTCTGATGTCCTCATTGTCTTATATGTGTCAAGTTGAGAAGGCAAACAAAGTTGCAGAACACAAAATGAAGATACAAAAAAATTATTTGATAAATCAGAGCCAAGACAAAACAAAATGTTCTTCAAACAAAATCCACAGAAGAAAATTCACAGAAGAAACACTGGAGAAAACTAGTAAGACTTACAGGGGATACATTCCCTGGGAAGATGCACAATAAACTAACACAGTACACACAATACACACAGGGAAGCAAGCATCAGGTGTGGACACAGGTGAAACTAAAAAAACACGCAAGGGCAGGAAGTAAAACTAAACCAGACACACAGGAATCAAGAAGTACGAAATAAAACAGGAAACAAGATAGACTAGAAAAACACAGAAGGAATACAACACAAGGTACCAAGAGACACAAGGAGGCCTTAAGGAAGTTACAACTAATACAGAATATAATGGATGAAACGTAAGGTACATCTACAACTTTAAAGGGATATTTCAGTTTTTTTGAAGAGGGGTCGTATGAGTTACATTACACTATTGCTCCTGCAAGCCCCAATAAGTGCCGGTGAGCTCTTCCCCTTTAATGAGAAAATTTGCAGATGACTGGCAGGAAAGCTAGGCTATTTTCTCTTGGGATAGGGCAGCCTATTTCACGTTATATCGCTAAAGTTGAGAAAATATGGTCCAGGCACTCAGATCCAGTAAATGGCATGTCATCGTCACAGTCAGAATCACTCATTTTTGCAGTTTGTAGTTTTTGGAAGAGCTCGCCAGCACTCATTGTGTCTTGCAGGAGCAATATTGTACTGTAACTCATACGACCCCACTTCAAAAAAACTGATATATCCCTTTAAGACAGGAAATCAAACAACACAAAGGCAATCTAAACCAAACAAAAGCAACATATGACGGTATGTCCTCACAGAAACCTGACTCGCATCAACACGCTTTAAACACACCATCCACATGACGGATATTGTTTTCAGACTGAGAGGAAAGCAACTGTCACCACCACACGTATTCAGGCGCACGCCTCGATGACTGACGCAAACTCACATGTGCACAGCTGACGTGTGACGTTGTCAGCAGCCAGCAATGTGAAAAACAGCACACTGATCCCTTGTTTTCCTCAGGAGGGAGAAGGAGCGAGGAACTGAACGTCCCTCTTAATCCTCCTACTCATACAGGTCACATCTGGTGGATGGATTTATAGAGAGCAAAGAGGAGATACAGACAGACAGACACAGAGGGAGAAGGAGGCTCAGGTCTTGGGATAATGAAAGTTCCTCATTTATTATATGCAGGGGAGGATTGGAGGCTAGAAATACATTGAGCTTTAGCTGAGCAGGTATCTTCTCACAGTGAAATATGAGCAGGGTAAACACACTGCTCACTCTGGTAGCTCTCTGCACATCAGGAGTAGAATCATCTAAAAACAGTCATGACTGATTCAGAAGAAGCACTTTGTCTGCTACTTGGGAAACTTGTGTAGGCTTGCTGTTTCTCACAGGTGGCTTTTGATTTGCAGTTCTTAAAGGATATATTGTTCTTTCTGTAGATCCTCCTTCCAAGGAGAACCCTTATGAAGACATAGAGCTGGAGAGGAGTTGTTTGGGGAGTAAATGTGTTTCACCTGCATCCTCATCCCCTATCCCTGACACACCAACTAAGGTATCTGATCACTTATACTTCAGTTTAAAAACGAACTCCATTAAGTTGCAGCAGTTCATTAATATTATTCTTCAATTGGACTCCAGCTCTCCTCCAAGCCCGGCTTCTTCAGACAAAACTCAGAAAGACGAAGCTTCAAGCTCCTGGAACTACGCAAAGTCAGCAGGGACACTGGCATCTCCTCTCCTTCCCGAATCAGCCCCCCCTCCACACCCAGCAGCCCCGACGACACCCCCTGCCTCTCCGGAGACCCGTACAATCGCAGACGTAGGAAAATCCCAAAGGTATGAGAGTCTGAGACGTGTCTAACAAAGCTCATGCTGCTCTGTCTTTGATTTATGGCCCCATGTGTTGCTCGGGGAGGTTCAGGGCTGGTCCACTCATGCTGCGCTCATGTCTGGGGATGAGTAAGGCAGAGGAAAAGTTTCTGACAGATATTCCCTGTGGAAGGCCTCCCAGAGGCTTGTATTGAAATGATCTTGGTTGGAGCCTGGCAGATTTTGTTTATTAGTTTAAAGAGCTGAGGATGACATTTCTTTCCCTCTGCCTCCAGATGGTGCTGAAAATCAACGGCATCTTCGAGGCGAGGAGAGGGAAGAAACGCATGAAGAAGGTGTCTCAGTCCACAGAGTCCAGCTCAGGGAGAGGTGAGGCTTCAAATGTTTCAGGAGACCACAAAAAAACTGTGTTTGTTTTGACTTCTCATTTTGCTTCAGATCAACTGTCAACAAAGCGAAAGAAATATTAATGCACCTTTTTAAAACTGAAAAAATATCATGTCATCACTATGAGGCCTTAAGAAAGTTTTGGTTCATGCTTTAACACTTCATGAAAGATTTGAATCAGGTCATTAAGGGCACAAGACATTTGGTTTAATTTAGCTGCAAAAAAAAAAGCTGCAAGTGCAGATCAGAATTTGGATCAAAGGATTCCTTGAAAGGTTTTACTTCCATTTACTGTGACGCTTCAACATTTTTGTCATGCTGTTTCTTGAATGAAAAACAATCTGACATCTCCATAACTCTTCAGCACTTCGGGTATTTTGACACAGAGGCAGGAGGCATGCTACTGCTGCAAATTAAACATGAACACTAACACACTACAGATATAGCAAGAGTGTGTAAGAAGGCCTGCTCAGCCTCTGAGTTAAACAGTGAAACTATGCAAAAAGACAAATCAATATAAGGCGCAAACTTGATGATGAATTTAAAAGAGACTACTTAACCCTCCTGTTATGTTTGTTTCTCGCATGTTTAATTATCCAAAAGTGTCAGAATCCAAAATCCAATATTTACATCTCATTATTAACTCCCTTACTAACCATTTCAATCAATATTTAGTGCAGTGCATTTACCTCTCACAGATCATGATCCAATGAGGGTAATTCACTTGTTTTTCATAAAAAGAATTCATGTTAAAACTTTTTTTTAATGTATATTAGAAAGACCTACATATAAATACAATAGTTTTACATGACAAAGATTTTTTTTAATTTTTTTTTTGATTTTTTTTATGAAGTGAAGCACAGATAGTTGCAGTATTTACCCAGTTTGAAGGGCACATGTTGCCTAAATGATCAGCAGCCTCTGAATACTGCTAGCCTTTCATCCACTTTGACATTAGAGCCTAGGTTATGGAGTAGTAGAAGTTGCTCTACCCACAATCCAAAAAAAGAAATTAGTATTTGACCCTTCTGACCCTTTCTAGCCTCCACTTTGAGTGCCAGGTCAAATTGACCCCAACAGTAAATATGGCATATAAACATTCAGGGGGGTTTGCAAATACGTGAAATTAACCATTTTAATTTCATATAGTGAAAACGCTAATTAAGGAGAGCAGAAGAAGTTTCATACCGAAAAAATACCTTTAACACATTTTTAAAAAAATGTTTGAACTCTAAAAAAAAAGGTCAATTAAATTAGATTTTAGAGGCTCTTGTACATTTTCTTATTTCATATGGTAAAGATTTAGATAAAGGATGGTTTAGAGTACATTTTTAAGTCATAAGAAATTCTACAAATTCAATTGTGTATTAAAAAGAAATTTCCAACAGCTTTGATTCCACTATAATTATCCGTCATATAAAGTTTACAATACGATACTCCTCTTACAGCAGACACTTTTTATAAGGTTACCTTCCTACAACTCTCTGATTCACCGCTAAGACTTCACATGTCTGTCTCTCTTAAAGAGGAAAATGACCTCATCATATGCATTTATTGGATTTAACTGGCAATGTTACATGCACAGGTCAGTGGTGGCTGACCCATGAGAGCATATTCCATGTGTTTCTTGAGTTATGTTGTGATCGTTGTTTTTTCCTCATCATCTTTCTTCTCTTGATTTCAGTGACAGATGAGAACAGTGAGTCTGAAAGTGACACAGAGGAAAAACTACAAGGTGAGAAGCAGAAAATAAACACAGACACACACAGTAGCTACAGAAAGGATGCCCAGCACAATGCGAATCAAATAGTTTGGTATTATATGTAATTTTATTAGTTGACAAAACTGATTAAGATCACAGTTCTCTTCCTTTTATTGTTTCATGGTACGGCTAACACTAAACAGAAACACTGATCAAACTGCTGATAGCCTCACACGGGAGTCTACACTGACCCATTGTTCATGAGAAAGTGTGCACACACATGACATGGGTGTATTACATTAAATGTGTTTCTCTTCACCTCTGTTCTTAGCTCACAGCCAGCGTCTGGTGTCGGTGCAATCCATGCTGAGGCAGACGGGGCGGTACCGGACGTTGGAGAAGGATCTGATGGATTTGCAGGAGAGGAAACTCTTTGAGTATTTCATAGTTGTTGCGCTCCACAAGACAAAAGCTGGAGTCCCATACCTGCCAGAGGTCACACAGCAGTTTCCTCTCAAGGTGAGAGGGTAGAGAAATGTTATTTAAGTGCTCATCCTGAAGGAAATGATAAATATGTTTGTTACTTTATTTCAAACAGACCAGTACTGATAATTCAGCCTGAAGTTTATTAACACTTTTACATTTTAAACTTGTCTGCAACAGCAGGTGTTATGACTTGCAATAAAAAAGGATAATCTTGTAGTTTTAGAGCTAGGATATTATTAAAGTCTGGTTGATCAAAAAATTAAATAAAATAAAAAAGAGAATAAAAATGTGTACCTTTCTTAAAATGTGATATGGCCAATACAGTAAAAACAGTGACACTCATATGTCCTGTTTATTTTAAATCAAGGATGCATTATGTTATCCTTCTGACAACATCTGATATATATATTAATTTACACATCTTCTCTCTTTTTTCTATGTAGCTGGAGAGGAGCTTCAAGTTCATGAGGGAGGCTGAGGACCAGCTGAAGGTCATCCCTCAGTTCTGTTTTCCTGACGCCAAAGACTGGGCGCCTGTTGACAACTTCCCCAGGTCAGTCTGAGTCTGACCGCTGCCTGCCATAGCACTTAGTCTCAAAAAATAAAAAGTGAAACACAACAGCGATGCAGGAATTTCCCGGTAGAGTGGTAATAGCTCAGCTGTTTTCCTCGCTAATAACCACTTGTCAAAGGAAGAGGCCCAAAATAGAAATGACCTCGTGCCTTGTGAAAATGAAGGCTATTACCAACTCCGACGGGTGATTACAGGGAGAGATGTTGGATTTAGCGCCTGACACACCTGTTTTGGTATTACAAAATCACCTACTCGGTCGTATTACCCCACAGCTTGTTGCCTAACCTCTCAACGTCTGCATTGTTAAAAGAAGTGATGATGTGTGTCCTGACAGCTATAGCTAATAATTACCTGGAGTCAAATGTTTGATGGGTGAGGGGGAAACAAAACACACACCTGCATTGAACTGACTGACACTCTTTCCTGTCAGTAAGGTCCTCACGGGTCAATGACTACCTGTCAGGTAGAGCGTAGGAGGTTTTGTGAGGATATTTGCAGAGTAAGCCTGTCCTGAGGGTTTTCCCTCTCAAGTATAAGGTCATGCATGTATTTACCAAAACCACTTGTGCAGTCTAGAAAGGAAGATTTGTGTCATTTTAACAGCTCTAAATATGTACCAATGATCACTTTTCCTCTTTAAATTTTATAGTGAGACGTTCTCATTTGTCCTGACTGGAGAGGATGGGAGCAGGCGGTTTGGATACTGTCGGCGGTTGCTGGTATGCTCTTTTTAAGCCATTTTTTACTAATTTGATTTGACCCTTTTACCTTTTGGTTTCATCACCATGTTGCCAGAAGTTGTTTCCTACATATTTCTTGAATCTGATTGTTAAAGTCTAAGATTTTCTTCCTGAATGTTCCTCCAAAGTCTCTGTGAAACACAGGCTTTGCTCTGCTCCACTGGTCTAATCCTGCAGTAGTACTTGTCTTGTGACGCTCTGGTGTTTTGCATCTGTCTCTCTCTCTTGCCGTCTGTTCACAGCCCAGTGGTAAAGGCAGGAGGCTCCCTGAGGTTTACTGCATCGTCAGCCGCCTGGGCTGCTTCGACCTCTTCTCCAAGGTAGACACTGGGAACCAAAGCATAAACACAGATGCACAAAGTTCACTTGCATACATGCATTGCATCAAATTAAACAGGATATAGAATTTTAGAAATGTACGACCACGACCCCACTACAAGAGTACAGGGCGGTATCACCCACAGAGCCCCACCCACCGCCTATCCGATCTACTTTCCCACAAATCCTGGAAGCTTTGGCTCCAGTACAGAGACACATGTGAACTGCAGCTGATGTGGTTTCTGCTGTGGAAAAGGTTCCCTGTACAGAGCTTTAATTTATATGCACATCAACCTATTTACGTAAATATCTGTGCAGTGAGCATGTGCCTTCACCAAAACTGGGTTTGCAAAGATTCACATGAGCAGAGTAAAAGCAGTCTATGTGCTGTTATGGAACTTTGCATTCAGAATGATAGCTACATCTGCATTGCATGCACTCAGAGCTGATGATGCTCTGAATATGTTTCATGTGTATCAGATCAGCTACACAAAGTGTAATAGTGTACAGATGTGTGCTGTATGTGTTCAGAGGGTTGCACATGATGGACTCAGGCTGTTAGCCATTTGCTGTACTGACTGTCAACAGTGTTTGGCTGTCTCCACTACCCACGCACCATTTATTAATGTCTGATGGAACATAAATCTACTGACATTTTCACTGACAGTCCCATTGAGATCACTGTTTGTCATCCAGTGTTAGTTTACTGATGTTATCTGGATGGAAAAGTAAAGGAAAAGGAACTCCTTTGTACCAAAATGAATCAGATTGAGTCTGAAATGTACATGTGCAGTCACACAAAACAGGACTGTGATAGAAGAGTCAAACACAACAGAGTTAAACTCTTCTATTACAGATGAAATCAAGCTCACACTTTACTTAAAGAAATCTCAGCAGTTGTCAGTATTCAAACAACAGGACCATGTTCTTTATGTTCTCCAGATCCTGGATGAAGTGGAGAAGAGGAGGGCTATCTCCCCTGCTCTGGTGCAACCTTTCATGAGAGGCATCATGGAGGCTCCCTTCCCTGCTCCAGGACGGACCATCACTGTCAAAAACTTCCTACCTGGCTCTGGGACAGAGGTGAGATAATTGTGCTGTCAGGGAGTTTAAAAATCACATTCCTTTCTTATAAATGTGTCAAAATAAATGCCAACTCCTCCTCTCTGTCTCTCTGACTTTTCTTTCTCTACAGGTGATCGAGCTGTGTCGGCCCTCTGACTCTCGCCTGGAACATGTGGACTTTGAATGTCTCTTCTCCTCCTTGAGTCTACGTCTCCTCCTGCGAGTGTTTGCCTCTCTGCTTCTGGAGCGCAGGGTCATCTTCACTGCCGACAAACTCAGGTTAGCTCCAGTAACACTTTTTTTGGAGCAAAATGGTAAAATTATGAGTAAAGCATTTGAGGGATGTGTCAGAGAGACAAACAGTCTGAGGAAAAGAAGGTCCTGACCGAGTGTGAGAGGAAGGAATGCTGTTGTGTTATACCGTCGCCTGGGGAACAATCACTACTCCTCTGGAAAACTGTCATGGACGCCAGATAGAAGGAGTTAGACATCAGAGGGTGACTCCATAAATAACATGTGTGCAAAATGACGTCATCACTACCCCACAGTTCTCTTAAGACTTTGAGCTGTTTTTTACTGTTGTCTTACACCTGGTTCACATGTGGGCCAAACAGAATCAGTCATTTTCTTTTGATTGGGTCCACATCTTGGGTGTTATATACATATTTACTTTATTATCCTGCCTTTATACTGCTATTTTAAAGTACCACAGGAAGCATTTCTCACCTGAGCTCATAAGCACATCACGTTGCACATTTTCTCCCCTAAAGTGGAAACTTAGCCTCATCAATTCATCTTTTAATGGTTTAACTGTGAGCAGATGCACACCCGGGGGAGATTAAGTTAACAGCGTGGGGTTAGTGTGTGCTTGCTACCGCCGTATAGTTTTTATAAGCCTTACATCACTCGCCTCTAAGAGATGCAGTATAAGATTCCTCTCTGGGTAATAATGAGCTTGTTGGAGCAACAGGAATGAACTCTTAACATCTTGTTCCAAAAATAATTAACAGCAGCAGAAGAGGTTGCTCTCATCCGGGTAGGTTAGCACCATCTAGTGGTAGAGACCAGATCTGTGTTTTGTGCAGTGTCACCAACTGTCAGTGCTCCATTGCTTGCACTGACTGAAACTAGGCTGAAGTGAAGGCAGAAAGGAGGGAAGGTAGGAAGGAAAGAAAGAAAGAAAGAAAGAAATAATCAGCATTAAGAATTATGTAAATATACAAGAGATAAGCATTAAATCAAACTGAATAACAATACTGTTTGTATATCACTGCTGTATAATAAGATAAGATAGGAGATAAGATATACTTTATTGATCCCCCATTGGGGGAAATTCTTTTGTTACAGCAGCTTACAACGCGGGACAGGGGAATACAACAATGTACTTACATAGCTAAAAATATAATAACAACATTTTTGGCTCTTGTCTATTTTTGTAACTTTTTTAAATGTTTTAATTTTTAATTTTTTAATATTATTTTGTTTTGATTTTCTATCTTTTATCATTATTTTGGAACTACCTACTGTCTGTATTTATTCTGTAATATTAACTCTTCTCAAACAGTTGGCTTCCTTCTCTTTTCTGTCCTTTGTGTAAGTCTATTTTCTGTTTGTGTTTAAATTTGAAAAGCAAATTAAATATAAAATATATATATATATATAATAACAATAATAATAATAGTACTGATAAAGGTAAAATATTATATAATAAAATAAAATAGAATACATTAAAAATGGCAAATATTACAGATATATTCACACTATGTTAATTTCTATCTGATGAATAGATATTGTTGTAAGTTATTGCACAGATAATATTGCACCAGGTTATTTAAAAAACATACACAGTTTGAAAAACAGTTCGATTTCAGATTTGAGATTGACACAATAATTTATCGGTGTGAATCATAAACAGTGACCTGGGAAGACAGAGACATAGCGCCAAGTCACACAGTAACTGCCATGTAGTGAAATGAAAGATGAGAACAGATGACTAACAGGACATTGCGGTAACGTAGTCTTAACCCTCCTGTTGTGTTGCGGGTCAATTTGACCCATTTTAAAGTTCAAAAATCTAAAGAAAAATGTTAGAAGTATTTTTTTCAGCATGAAACTTCTTCTGCTTGGCTTAATTAGCCCAATCAACATATAGAATAAATTATCAACATCACTTCATAAAAAATAATAATAAAATAAAATACAAAATAGAATTGACAAAAATCTAAGTCATGTAAAACTATTTTAATTATATTTAGGGCTTTCCAATGTACATTAAATAAAGTTTTAACATGAATTTTCATAAAAATCAAGTGAGTTATTCTCATTGAACCATGATCTGTGAGAATTAAAAAACACAATTGCACTAAATATTGATTTAAATGGTTAGTAATTGAGATAATAATGAGATTTTAAAAAATGTTTTGGGGGATTTTTTTTGGGTTCTGACACTTTTGAATCATTAAATATGCCTCAGGTCAAATTGACCCAGGAACATTATTGCTGTCCCTAAGAAACAAACATAACAGGAGGGTAATAATGTTGGCTTTTATTTTGTACGATCTAACTCTCACTGCTTAATGAGAATTCATATGTCCTTCTTCCTGTCTCTCTGCAGCACTCTATCTCAGTGTTGTCACGCAGTAGTGGCTCTGCTCTACCCCTTCACCTGGCAGCACACGTACATCCCCGTGCTCCCGCCCTCCATGTTAGACATCGTCTGCACCCCCACCCCCTTCATCGTCGGCCTCCTCTCCAGCTCTCTGCCTCGACTCAAAGAGCTGCCCATAGAAGAGGTGAGACTAGCCTTGTTCTTTGTTCGTGATGAACTCACGTTAGTGCCTGTGACTCTCGACCTTTCCTCTACTGAACAATAGCTGCAGGAAATTACATCACTCTCCCTCTGCTCTTCCCTCAGGTCCTGGTGGTCGACCTTTGCAACAGCCGCTTCCTTCGACAGGTAGAAACCATAGAAGAATAAAGAAACAGTGCCGTTTTAGTTTAACATGTAGTGATCACACCAGATGTGTGGATACATCTTGCTTTTCTCCTTTACATCTGTGAATCTCTCTCCACAGCTGGATGATGAGGACTCCATTCTTCCTCATAAGCTGCAGGCAGCTCTGGAGCATGTGCTGGACAAGAGGAGGGAGCTGGCCTGTGAGAAAGGAGATCTGCCCAATGGTGACTCATCACACTTATTACTGAAGTTTCTCTCTCAAGAAGTCCTGTAATTATGAAGTGCACTAACATATATCCTAAAGAAAATGACGTACATGTTGAAGAGCGAGGATGATCTACTACATGGACTCAACTCTTTTTAAAGACAGCATTTCTCCACGTTGTCAGAACACTTTCACTGACCTGCTGTGGGATCAATTATCACAGTAATTAGTAATTGCATTGCCAAACATTACCTCTAGCTTCAATTTTCCATCATCTCCAATTGAATCCCACATTATAAATGCAGGATCAATTTAATAGGAGTCAATTTGAGAAACGTACAACTTGTCATGTGGCAACTTGATTATAGGTTTGTAGTACTTCAAAGTATTCTTTCAGGAGAACTCTGAGTTTTCCTGGGTAATTTTAATGTCAGGATTTATGAGATACCTTGATAGTGACTCACTTAATAGAAAAAGATGGAAATCGTTCCACAAATTTAGCCATTGCTGCAATGTTGAGGTTGAAATGTTCCAACCAAAGAGTGGTGTAGCAGTGAACTGTAATGCAATATCCCCTCACTGTCAAAGTTTGGCTTTTAGTCCACATAACATGAGATGTCTGTTATGTGTCAAAGACGGGATGAATTATGTGAGGAGTATCTGGAATTTCAAGGAAGTAGGAGGTTTATTTTCCTTCCCTCTTCTTCCTTGTTAAAAGTCTACTTTGAAAACACCGGAGAGAGCTTTTGATCAATGTTTCTCAGTTACTAGATTTATTATCATCCTGGTGTAAGGCCGTTAACATCCTGTCATTAAACGGTTCATGTTTGATTTCTTTGCCCTCATGTTTCTCCCTGTCCTTCTCTCCTCCACCTCCACCTCCACCCAGACTCTAGCTCCCTCAGCACGGTGGTGTCGGAAGCCTTTGTGCGTTTCTTCGTGGAGATGGTGGGTCACTACTCCCTCTTCATGGGTGGAGCGGATCGAGATGACGAGTCCGTCTCCTCCCCTACTTTGTCCAGCCCTTCCTCCTCGTCCTCCTCCTCTTCCTCTCCCTCCTCGTCCTTCCAGCGGGATGCCTTTCGCAAAGCGGTCACTTCCAAGAGCTTGAGGAGGTTCTTGGAGGTGTTCATGGAGACGCAGATGTTCACCGGTTTCATCCAGGAGAGGGACCAGCGCAGGCAGGGCCTCAGAGGTACAGAGGTTTGATTACCTACATCAGGGTTACAGTAAAATTTCTAATCTCAGTGGAAAGAAGAGCAGCTGGTGGAAATACATCACTTTCGATCTCTTGGATCACATAACTTTTGTTATGTTCATATATTTTATTGTTGTGATAGTCAATGATACAACCAGAAACCACACTCAATGAAACTAAGAAGCATGGTTCGTGAGGGGATTGTAGATTTGTCTTAATTAGAAGCCTGGTCATGTAAAGTCTTGAAAGTCAGCAGTAAATTATAGAAATCATTGCAGAAATGAACAAGAAGCCAACATAGGGAGGCCAGGATTGGGTTTATATGTTTTTTTTGTGTGTTTTTCTTTTCTTTACATGCATATTTCAGTTAGATTGAAAATATCTTGACTTATCTGACCACTTCTTTTGTTTTCAGGTCTTTTTGAAGTGAGAGCACAGGAGTATCTGGACTCACTGCCTGGGAGCGAGCAACGAGGGGTCAACAAGTTCCTCAAGGGTCTAGGTGAGATTTTATGTATTTCATTATCGATCAGTCAGTCATCTGCCTCAAAGACAACTTTGGTGAAGGACATGTTTGGCTAAAGGCATTCCCATTTTTCGTGATTAGATATGTCAGATAGGCCTCTGGTCTTTTAGGAAACACTCAATGAATCACAGCTGTGATAAGGATTAATTTGTGCCCTAAAGTACAAACACATGAACATCTTCACTCTTGATCAAATCTTCAATAGAAAATTAAAATAAATATTGAGCGATCCATGTAGACATGCACAAATTTAAATTGAGCAAATATTCACCTCGGGCTGCACGGTGACAGTGAGAAGGTTCCTGGTTCAAATTCCGGGTCGGGCAGGTGCCTTTCTGTGGCGAGGTTGTATCTTCTCCCCGTGCATCTGTGGGTTCTCTCAGCTTACTCCGGCTTCCTCCCAAATTCCACAAACATGCTCACCAGGTTAATTGGTCACTCTAAATTGTGTAGGTTTGAGTTTGTGCGTGAATGGTAGTCCGTCTTTCCATGTTTGCCCTGTGATAGGTTGGCGACCTGTCCAGGGTGGACCCTGCCTTCCGCCCAAAGTCAACTGGGATTGGCTCCAGCCCCCTGTGACCCCAAATGATAAGAGATGGACATATTCTCCTCCTCTTCACTTCTAGTCTTTGTGGAATAATTTAAGGACTCACCTTCGGTTTAAAGCAATCTCAGCATCTTCCCGTCCTCTGGATCTCTCAACTTTTGTAAACTTTGACTCCTAAAGTTGCAGCCTCAGACTGTCACTGCTCCCTTCTCTCACTGACTGGAAGTGAATGGGAGTCAAACATTCTTCTGTTTCCTAACTATGATAAGTGCTGGGCTAAAACATCCTTGCTCTTAATATGACATACCGTTACTAATCATTGTAAAGCATATTGCAGTATCAGCCAATGCAAATGCACCTGTATTTATCTGTAAAAACGTTCTTTCTAATTGTATTCTCATCTGCTCTGTTTTTCAGGAAACAAGATGAAATTCCTCTCCAAGAAATGATGCTCAGAGTCAGGGTGGCATCAGTGAAAGTAGGACAAAAAAGCATGAACAGATGTGCAGGACAAAATAAAAAAGGATGCACTCCCTGAACGTGGAGAATATAGTGACGGGATGTATCAGAAGGAAAGGATGACCTTCGGAGAGGACTGGACTCATAGTTTAGGACTCAGTCTCATAGAGGCTTAGCTCCTAGGTTCATCATCCAGTCGACTTAAGTGTTGTGAAGGGTTCACTCAGCTCGGACCAAAAGACCCTCCATCACGATAAAGCATTCCTCAGTAGTGTCTTGATGTTTTATAGACCCTTGTTATTTCCTGCAGTGTGTAACTGTACAGCACAGCACCGTGTAAATGTTTGTAGGAACTGTGTTCTCCTTTCTCCATCATTAACTACACCTTTGACCCCGATGAAGGGTGTCACTGAAGGCCTCATTTTGTACAAAACTTCCCTATACATTCCAAGTATTTTCTATAGGAGCTTTTATAAATACAGTAGAACAACTTCTTCATCAACAGGAGGCTTTTAAGTTAATTTATATTCTTTTTTAGGTTAATCTTTTTTAATTTCAAATGAGTGCAAAGAGATCTCCTGTAGTTTGTAATAGGCCTTATTTAACAGAGTCTAGTCCAGACTGTTTGTAGACCACTTTGGGTTACTGGGTAAATGTACCACTGTTTAAAGAAATGAACGTTTAATGGAGAAAAAGGAACGAGCACCAAAAAGGAAATTGTAAAGATGGAAGAAAAACAATGTGAATACATCTCTCTGGGGTTTGAATAAAGGGTTTGGATGTTGATGGAGGATGTGTATGTTCATCTAATCAGTATCAGTGTCTCTCACAAAAGCAACTAGGTTTGCTGTAAACTTGATTCAGAATACTATGAAAGTTTATCTCAATAAAGTGATTGAATTTTTGAATAAGACAAATGTCTCATTAATCAATGACTTTCAAACACTGGTTGAAAGAGAGGCTGTGAATCTTCGTCAGTGTGTTCACCTCGTGTTTAATCATTTTGAAATGGCTCAGGGACGTCAGGAAGAGGTGTTTGCTATCATTAATTAGCATGCTGCTAATTACCAGCAACGATTTCAGGCATAAAAATAACATTTAGAAAGTCAAACTTCTCATTTATGGTCATGTTTGATTTTGTAAGTCATCAAGCATTCAAATTAATTTTAGTTTGTCTCATGACAAGCAAAAAATGACTCATAGGACTAAGGGGCTTTTGATTTTGTATGAACTCCATAGACTAAATACCATCATTACCCCATTATTTCTCTTTTTGTAAAGTTGCAAAGTCTAACTGTAAAGAACAGTTTATAATTGTTTACATATATCCATATGTAAGTCAGCTTTAAATTAATGAAACTGGAAGACAGATTTAAAGGTGCAGTTTGATTGTGTAAGATATCTGGGTTCTGCAGGTAGAATAAATTATAGAAAGCAGTTCAAATATTCAAAAGTGTTTCCAGTGGTGTGTTATTAACTGACCAAACAGGATTTGTTGTGTAATTCTGAAGAAGTAGCTCTTTATAGCTTTGAGAAATCAGTTTCTTTAACCATGTCTACTATGTTGCAATTATGTGTTTCTTCAGTGACAGCAATCAGAAAATGTAACACCGTTTTTTTTGTTCTTATGTAGCTATGTGAATAACTTTTTGTTTGCAACTGACTGCTCCAAAAAACTTGGAAGGAGGGAAGATATCAGCTGCTAGTAATCTACAACCTCAGAGTATTGAGTATTGTTGCAAAAGGAGGCAGGAAAATATGGAAAAAGTTGAAATATAGCATTCAGAAGATGGAGAGAAGTTGCAGAACATCTTCTGGAGTCAAACCAAAATAATGATTAAGACGTGATGTGTGTACAAGAACATATTTTAGTTGCACAAATGTGGCTTCACTTGTTTACTTGCAGAAATGAATCAACAGCAAATGTATGATAATTTCCTCTCACTAGTACCACTCTCTCAAGCTACATGTAATACCCACAACATCCACCAGAGGACTCTGTTACCCAGTCTGTGTCACGTCCTTTGTTTCCAAGTCCAAAGTTGAGTCACATCTCAGACAATCAGGCCTCCTTAGCTTAATGACTTACACAACAGAACCAGGTATTACAACAGTATTGCTAATGATGCTTATGTGAGAGTAAAACAAAGAAGAGGTGCATCCTGGGACGGTTACAGGTGGGAATACCCCAAAACAATTAGAAGATTCTTGCTTTATATAACTTATAGTGAGCCCAAAAAAAGGAATACAACTTTTTTGTCAAATCTTTTTTTTTGTACTGAAACATCTTACAAAGAAAATGGCAGGTTTAATTTAAGAGGGTGCAACAGGTGACTAATTATGCCACCAAATATTATAATATGAAGCACTAAAAAAGACAAAAGAAATTAGATCAAGTTTGTTAAAGATTGCTGCAATACCAGTGTCTAAACTTTAGCACAATCTGCTGGAGTAAAGCAGTATAAACAAAGAACAGTGAATCAAATATGAACACTACTTGTTCATAAAAACCTTCAATGATCCAAAACCGTTTTTCATTGCCTGGAAAAAAATGAAAGTTTATAATAATAGTACTTTATTTATATAGCAATTTCAATACAGGCTAATAAGTGCTTCACATTGGGCAATAAAAACAAAAAGAAATGCAAAGCAAAATTAAGCGATAACAAAAAAACTTAAAAATATTCAGACTTGTAAAACAGACCCTTAAAATCAGAGTTAAAATTGAATAAAATCACACAATAAAAGCTTTCCTGTAAACTACCAATGTTGGATAATTGGTATAAAAGTTAAGTTGTCAACTTGGCCTTATATGGAAAAATGCTAATTTTCAACCAATGTAGGTTTTATAAACTTGTGAAAAGAAATAAGAGACCAAAAAAGTCAACCTATTTTAGTATTTTACCAAAAATAAGGAATAGGCTATATATTACAGTAGGGTGTATATTCCTACTGTAAATATATGTGTATTATTGGTAGGCCTTTGCTCATTATGTTGTTTTGATTAACTTTTGTTTTTTGGTTTATTTGTTTCCTCATAAGACAGTGACAGTCTCCTCACTCTCTAACATTATTGTTTTTATTCCTGATGATATTTCCTTTGCAATCCTCCTCCTCCCCTTTACACACCACACCACCCTTTCCTTTCTGACCCCCCTCCACCCTTCCTCCTCCTTCTCCCCCCCTCCCCTCCCCGCCTCTTCGTCATTACGTGGTGTTGAGCGGTCAGACCTACCTCCCCTCCCTCCTCTCCTCCTCCTCCTCCTCCTTCTCTCCCTTGGTCTCTTTTTCTCTGGCTTTTTCCAGGCTTCATGTCATACCACGGCTAATTCCTGAAATTCCTGCCCTCCTCTCGCTTCAAACAAAACGGCTTCAGGAAGGAGACCGGACAGCAGAAAAGAAAGAAAAAAAAAAAAGAAACAGAATAACTCTTCATTTAGAAAATAAATTACTGCTCCACCTGCCTGCCTTGCTGCCAGAGCTCCACCAGGTAAGCTCGTGCAAGTGTTTGCGTGTTTCTGTCTGAAATGTTTTGTGTCATGTTCAGGCTCAAACTGCGTCTTAAGTCGGGGAGTAAACTTTCACTTTGTTGGATTTAGTGGAGGTGAAGTCAGTATTTCACTCCGCTCTGCCTCTGAATCCTTCTCACTCACTGTCCGAGATTACATTCCTCACATTTCTCACATTTCTTCGCTCAAATTCCGACATTTTTTTCTTTAATTCCACGGCTGCAGTGCGCGTGAGTGATTGTTTGACTTCCTGTGACTTTTTTTTCACTCTTTCTAGAGAATCACGTCACAGCCGAACAGTCAAACATTATAATCACATGTCTGTTTAAAGTTTTACACCTGGAGACTCATTCAAACTCTTCATTTATTAACTCTCACTCAGGTTAGTTCAGAGGGTTTTTTCCTCTCTGCTATCAACAAGTGTGTGTTGACTGAGCGTGGCCTGACAGCAGCAGTACTAATAGTATTGTTGCCTCATATCTCTCTGTCCATGACATCATTTTAATGCCTTTCGGATGATAACAATAACTGCCTTTTAAATTTTGCTCAATATTAAGTAAAATAAGAAACATCACTGTGTTGAAAAGCCTCTCTGACATTCACATGCTCTGCTTTACATCATGTGGAGTTATAGTAATAGTCAGGTTAAAGTAGCCTATACAAAATTCTATGTTGTAGTATTTTCAGCCTTTTTTAACAGCAGGGTCAATGAAGTAGCGCACTGAAATTGAAGAAGTATCCGAGCCATGTTATTGTAGTACTCACAGTAAGTGGCCTCTGTCAGACTCATGTTATTGTGTTAGGCTACTGTTTAGTTGTTGACAATGTTATTGTTGTTGTAATGTCATTCATGCCGTAACTTTCCAAGGTAGAGCTCATACTGCTGTTTTTCTTGTAAACTTCTTAAAATATGTTTGAAAAAAGGCTGAAGATAAATAGATGTAGTTAAAAACTACATTTCCCTTTAAAATATTTCAACAAGCAGCAAAAATTAAGTATGATACTTCATTGAATCTACTCTGTTACCATCCACCTTGAAGTAAAACAGGTTTTTATGCAGAAATATCATCTTCCTAAACTTTGTTTTTTAATCTATTGTACATTTTAGTATATGATTATGAGATTATGTGAAAGAAACCACTTTGAGTCATTTAATGTGTCATGTTCTGTAAATCAAACTTAGGATTTGTCTTTAAAAAACTCAACACAAAGTGCTTAAAACTATCTGTAAGCAAAGTAAACCTAGTCACCTCTAACCTCTGGGTATCATAATGTTTTAGAGTAAACAGTTTAATTAACAATGCCAGGGTCTCTTTATGTGCTTCATGTCGTTCTTTAAGAATAATGTACACAGCTGTTGCCTTCTAGAAAATAATTCTCTGCTTGTTACCACAGCTCTGAAAGTCAGCGTTCAGGTGCACACTGAGATTCAGAGGCATGTTGTTTGGTGCTTCTGTGCAACGTTTTTATTTTAGTTTTTGATGTTTATGTGGAAAACGTGCGGTGATGTGCAGCAACTAAATAATAATAATAACTTTAATAGAATGTGCCATCTATTTTCTTTTCTCTTTCATTAGATTGTTATGATTTTACAAAAATAAATACATGATGAGAACACGGAACATGATCCCAGAGCTGTAACGATGTCTTACCTCAACCTAGTTCATCATCTAAATACTACATTTAGTTTTCTGTGATTATTTGAATCTTTTTATCCTTTTTTAAACCAACTGTACTCAAGATGTCTTGTTCCCAGGAGTCTTTTTCATCGTGGAAGCACGAGTAGATTGACAGTGTCACAACAACAACAACAACAACAACAGATTTTTATATTGTATCAGTGCAAACACTGTCGTGGAATCCTAGAAATGTTAAGCAAGAGAGCTATACTGACCGGCAATATTCAACAGAGTCAAGGATAATGTAAATGAGCAACATGCTTCCTTCAAGGAACTTTGTACAAAAGACTTCTCTAAGGAGTCTTCAAAGAAGGACCTTCCTCGAAGATATTTTGCAGCTTATTCAATGTCCACAGCGCATACTATACTGTACTATACTATACTATACTATACTATACTATACTATACTATACTTTCTGCATGATGACACTTTATTAGTATGACTGTCAGTCCACGCCTGAAACTGCAGGATGTTGGATTCAGCAGAGTTTGTTCTCTCGAATACGTCTGCTGCTTTTACTAAAGTAAGACATCTTAATGTTTCACCCCCCCACTCCTAATGAAACATGGGTGATAATATTTGGCTGTCTAAGAGTCTCATTATAATCCATTGAAACACTTCATGTAGGTGCCTTCATGAGCAGGATCAGAAAAGTGGAAACCCGTGAACAGTAGGAGAAATGCTGCTTTATCCTTGTAATGGACACGTAATTAAAACGTGCTAGTGAAGGTTTTAAGATAAGACTCTTATCTTGAAAGGGTTGTTTTCATATGAGCAACATTAAAGGAGGTGCGGTTTGTTATTTTTCAAGAGGGAGGCAGGGACGCTTACAAGAAAGCTTGGATTCGTTGAGAAATAAAGAAACGCAGGTAAGATAAAGAGAGCCTGCTGGAGTTTAATTTCAGAATGAATGTTTGTGATGAGCGTTTTCTAAATCAATGGGTCAACTATTTCTCTAAGTTGTTAGAAAACAGTGTCATTGTGATGCACTGCTACATTTAACAGCATAATATTAAATGTCCTACAGTCTAAAATCGACATAAATGCAAGAGAGTCTCATAGAAAACAAAGAAAACGTTGCATACATTGTTCTGTCAGTGAGCTACTTTTAGTGTGACAGGCTCAAAATACTCAACTGTATCATATGTATTTACACAAACAACAAAACAATGTAAAGCCCTTTCTTGTCTCTAGTTGTGTGAACACCGTGCAGGCTTTGTGTTGTAAGATATGTACTATGAAAGTTCAGACTGCAGAGCGGAGAAGTCGGCACATGAGCAAGTGTTTTCACTCAGGGTTTGAGGCGGCAAACGGAGGTTGCTGCGGCTTTGTGTGTGTGTTAAAGAGCAAGCGTGCGTGTGTGAGTGTGTGTTACGGTGTCCCCAGGGCAGCTGAGCGGAGTGTGTTTTCCAGAGGGGGCAACAGGTGGAATGGAGCAGGGTGACAGTCCGATGAGGGGGAGGGCGGGTTGTGAAAAACACACCTGTCAAAGCTTCCTCTGAAGTGTCTGACAGCCAGAGGAGTTTGGGTTTTTTCCAGGCCTTGGACCTTTTTGTTTTCAAGGCCTTGGGTTCACTATTGTCCCAGACGGATGAATTATGTTGTAATGTGAACTCTGAGGTTGTATTATTTGCATTTGTATGTGTGTGTGTTTTTGTGTGTGCACCTGTGCGTGGGGGCTGATATGTGTGTGTGTGTGGGTGGATATAACTCCACCTGGAGGTTGATGAGTGTGTGTGGGTGAGTAAAACAAGTAAGAAGGGAGGTAAAAATGAAATGTGTTTGAGCGCACATTGGAGTCACGGACGGTGTGTGTGTTTATGAGTGTGTGTGGAGTTGCCTTGAGACAGGTCCTCTCCACAGTGGACTAGTTTTTTTTTTTACTCATCCCACATAGCGATCATATCTTCTCGGCTCGCACGAGGGAAGCGAATAATGTCTCAGATATGAGAGTCCTAGAACAAAGACTTTCTGTGCCCCCCTCTGCTCCTTCTCTTTCTACAAACAGCACTCTGCACCCACAGCTCTGAGCTCTCTATGTGTGTGTGTATGTGACTGTGCTCTCCATTGATTCCAGCCACTCTGATGGATCTCTCTGTTGGATTATCTGGAGCTGTTTGATAGACCCTCTGTCTACTCTGGATGCCATTAGATAAGGACTTAGAGCTGTGGGATTTGAATAATGGAGAAGAGTGATGAAACTCCAGCAAATACAATGTTTAGAGTCTGCATCTCTATGTAAGATAGATCCATCTCTCTATTTAAACATAACTGAGTGACACATGATCACCAGTTGAATATCCTTGGAAATGTCTAGAAGGTGCTTGTAATTATTTCCCTATGTTCATGTTCACTATAAAGACAGAAAACTAGGTAGGACCCAATCTCAGAACCCAAGGCCAACCTCTTGTGGCTTCCAGTGTAGCCAGCGGTTAGCAATAGAGGACTTAGGGCCGGTACATCTCCTCCAAGTGTTGCCATTGTTTATGTTGAGACCAGCAACTTGAGAAAGGATAATGGAGTTGGTTTAGAAAGATGGTGTCCAAGTACAAATTAACTGCAACACAACCCTGGGAACGTTTCGGCTCCCAGGCGTCTGCTGCCCGTGCCCTGTACAGTAAAGGATGATTAGCTTGTGGCTGCCCAGCAAAAGGCAAGAGAGGCAGACAGTAGCTTGTAGTTGTAGCTCCTCTTCGCCAGCCACAATGCTCTGACAAAAATAGGGGGGAAACTCAGTCCTGATCTCCAAGACTCCTCACAGGGCAGCCTACATCGCTGCCACTGTCCTTTTCTGCAGGGATGTCCACCTAAGCTAATCAAGACTGAGGCTACTTGGGCGCTGGTGGCCTAGCGGTCTAAGCACCCCACATAAAGAGGCTATAGTCCTCATCACAGAGGTCACCGGTTCGACTCCCGACCGGTCGACAGTTCACTGCTTGTCTTCCCCCACTCTCTTCAGCTGTACCTATCAATAAAGGCCAAATGGCCAAAAATACAACTTTAAAAAAAAAAAAGAATGAGGCTACTACGTCGCACTAGCCACTGGCTGTGTCCCCAGAAAGGCTCAGGGTGGAAAGCTCCAATATTGTTGTCTTCTGTTTAAAGTCATAAATCATATAAATGTCAACAGTCAGACAAATGGTGGTAATTTAATCGCTCCTTGACTACCAAACAGCTACAAAGACAATGGATAGTAAAAATCCAGAGACGTTGGACCATATTTTAAGAAAACCTATTCACAACCCATTAGCTAACACAGCTAACGTTAGCATTCAGCCACTTCTTAGTTAAAAGTTAGGTTTTAAAATCACTGACACGATGAGAAAACGTAAATATTTGCATAAACAAAATGATTTGTTATAGCTGACACCTTTAGTAGCGCTGCCTTTTCTGTTTCTGTTTATTTTTACTTCTCGTCAGCTAGCCAACAAGAGCTATACAGCGAATCTTACCTTCCACGTCAGAGGTGTTAGCCTCAATCCAGTTGCCCAATTCCTCTTAACCTTTTTTTTCAGAATCTTAGAAAATGTATTCCCCCATTTGTTGACTGAAAAGAAATTGCTGGTACACAAGTTAGTCATTTTTCCTCTGGATTGAGGCTTATTGAGGCTGTCATCAACATTTTCTTGTATGTCTAGGAAATGATGAACTAAAAAATGTTATAGGAATACCAACAAAACTAGTTTTCCTCATTATCTTGGCCGGATTCTGGCAAATACATGACAATCAGTAGAGGATGTATTAAAAAAAAAACTGAAACATCTTCACGTTTATTGATTCCTTTTGTACAAACAAAGTGGTGTCCCACAAGGTTCCTTACTAGGTCCCATTTTGTTCTTAATCTATATCGATTATATGTGTAGCAGTGTCACCACTTCATAATTCTGGTTATATACAGTTTATGTCTGCCTCTTAGGCTATGTGATTAAAGAAGTTATCCAGAGAAACTTAGTAAAGTAAGTCTCATTCTTAATGCTTAGAAAACAGAGATTGGTGTTTTATCCAGGTCAAAGAGGGCAGCTGACCATAGGTATCAGATTCATGTCAACATGAATCCGTTACATCTGAAATGTTAAACTACACTGTGTTATATATGTGTGTATGTGTGTGTGTGCGTGTGTGTGTGTGTGTGTGTTGCATATGTACATGTATGCAGGGCTTGTAGACTCCCGCTGTTGCAGCCCAGTGGGACTCGGTGCCAGAGAACATGTGCTTCAGCAAAAACCCAACAAAACAATCCTGTTAGTCTCCACCGGCTCTCACTGCGACTTTCAATCGCATAGCCTGATCCCATAGTGCTGCCTTATTTTCAGACTGTGTTTCCTGCCTTTACATTCCCGGCCCGATTAGTGAAGATTGTGACCAGTTGAGTACCCACACGCGCTCACACACACACACACACACACATCAATTCTCACTAAACACACACACAAATGCACACTTAGACAGACAGTTCTCGTACTATAAAGACTTAATTCTGGTAATATTATGACTTTATTATAATAGCCTGTTGCAACATCGCTAAAAACAAGTTCATTTTAATGCAAATCCTGCCTCTAACAAGCCTAATAGCCATCATGGTCTAGGATTGCAGGGATATACCAGTGGTGGTTCATCAGATTTCACAAAGGGCTCTTGCCACCCCTAGCTGCAAGGCTTCATATGCCTCTGTCAATGATGCCACCTGTAGGAGTCTAAATAAAAGGGCTACATTTTAAATACATCTGATGATGTTGTAAAGGCATCAGTGACTCTTGTAGCTTAGCTACCTGCTCACCGGGGCCGCACAGGGCAATGCAGGGCAAAGGTGAGCAAAGTGCTCGGCTACCTGCAGCTTCTTGAGGTGATAGTCTCTGAGATTATGTGTGTATGTTTTAGAGTTAAGGATTCAAGTTTGACCCTAACATTACATGTGTGTGTGTTAGCTTTGGATGGTTTTTCAGAGTCAATATTGAAGCATCTTTTGCCAACTGAAAGATGTTAAGTGTGACTGAAAATATGTTGTGACGTTTGTCTCAGTTGGTGTGTGTGTGTTTGTAATTGTGTTTGTGTGTGCTGTTGAGTTGAGGGGTGGGGGGGCAGTCGAGGGGTTACGTGGCCCCTTGACCGCAGCACCAGCTGGGGGATTATCCTGTTGAGCTGATCCAGAGAAGAGGGGCCTCACTGGGGCTGGATGAGGAGGGACAGGGGCTGGACGGGTGAGGAGGCTGATGGGAGAGGAGGGGGAGCAGGGGGGGGGTCGTTGTAAGGCATGGCTTAGGTTAATTAACCTCCTGGATACTTTGACTGAGGCACACTAATTGTTTACGGCCTTCACAAATTTCACAGTGACGTACAGCAGCCCTGTTAGCGGCTGCAGTTACTTTAACATCAGAAACAAAGACAACAAAGTCAAACTCAAGTTGTGTTTGTGACTTCAGGACGCTTTGTTTTCTTGTGATTTAATGAAGCCATTGTCTCACTGTGGAGTAGCTGGTTGTCTCGTGATCAAGATTAGGGCTTATTGGATTTTGCGTTACAGAGATTATGAACTAATTTGGAGTATTCATATGCATAATCTCAGTCTGAAAAGGGTTATAAATAAGTTAAGCTCTCCTTTCATTAAAGATAAGAATAATTGGATTAATCCAGATGTAGTTGAATATCTACTAGTTTCAGTGGTGGACAGTAACAAAGTAGATTTACTTGAGTACAGTACTTAAGTTCAGTTTTTGAGTATCTGTACTTTACTTGAGTATTATTTTGTGGGAGAACTTATTACTTTTACTCCAATACATTTTAAAGACAAATTTCATACTTTTGACTCCACTACATTTCTATCAATGCTCTAGTTACTCACTACTTTTGCTTTGAAGTCAGCTGATTTTTTTTTCCTTTTCTAAAACCAGATCCCAAAGACCGTAACTGTTCATGTACTTGTGTTGATTTGTCTAAATCAGGGGCGTCAAACTCATTTCAGTTCAGGGGCCACATACAGCCGTAGTTGATCTGAAGTGGGCCGGACCAGTTAAATCATAACATAATAACCTATAAATAACAACAAATCAAACTGTTTCCCTTTGTTTTAGTGCAAAAGAGTACAAGTACATTCTGAAATTGTCACATTTAATGAACTATCTACAAAAACAGATGTTGTATTTTTCACCATGATGAGTCTCATAGTGGGCCAAATATTTTACTCTTTAAGCCCTGAAACCTGCTGCAAACACATCAAACACACAGGTTACCCATTCACCTGACACAGAGTGTAATGTTTACTGCAAAAGAACAGAGATTATAATAATGAAATTTAAAATAAAAAGTCCCTGAAAAAAAACGCTGTTAAGGTGCGCTCCGTCAGCACTATGATTTTATGCGACCCCCAGAGGACAAATTTGAAATAGTAGTTTCTTTTATTGAAAAATTGCAGTTAATGTCTTCTCTGTAATTTTACTCCGCGGGCCGGATTGGAACCTCTGGCTGGCCGGTTTTGGCCCACGGGCCGCATGTTTGACATCCCTGGTCTAAATTCTGTAGCCGTACCTTGTTTGAGTGTACAGTAGATCAAATGCAGATCAAACGTTATTCATATCAGTCCGTTCATTTAGTCGCGGTTGTGATGGCTATGACCGAGAAAGATGAAGATTCTCTATAGTAGTGTTGTAAATCTCTGATCCGTTTACCACACAAACTGAATTACAGCCTTCAAAACATCACCATCTAACCTGAGAAAGCATGTCGAGGTCTGTAGCTGACACACTTGTTTTATTCCAGATGAACATAACTTAACTTAGTCACTGTGCATATTTCATGGTATACGTTTTAGATATTAGATAATGAGTTGTAGATAAAGATAACGTAGCAGAATGTACACCCGTGCATTCTTGACTGCACTCATGCTTGGAGTAACTTAGTTTCTGTTTTTATTCCATGGTATCGTTGTTAGAGATTTCAAGTAATGGTTTCTAAAAATACATAGTGTAACCAAATGTACTCCTATGTATTCTTGACTGCATTTATGTATTGTAAAAATACAAAGTTTTGAGATATTTTAAGAAGTACTTTGAATACTTAAGTATTATTAAAAGCAAGTACTTCAGGACTTTAACTCAAGTCATAATTTGATGGAAGAACTTTCACTTGTACTGGAGTAATATTTGACCAGGAGGATCTATACTTTGACTTAAGTAATGAAGACATGTACTTTGTCCACCACTGTTAAAATTCACAGCTAGAACAAAGCACCATTAGGAGAACTGTTAGATGTTGTCTTTGGAGAGCATACTTACCCTGCCTCTCGTATGTGTTTCTTTTTTATCATATAGTTTAAGGAGTATTGCAGGAAAGATAATGAATGTAGTAATGTAATATCAGGCTTCGATTGAGATAAAAACTCTCCCTCTCTGAGTGGAAGCTTTGCCTGGTGAGAATGTTTTTTTAACATCAGATAAAGCAAACAGGTCCTCAAACCTTCACAGACTCACAAGAGAGAGCCTGTTAATTAATTGATTATGGATGATGTCATCTTCACTTCACTCTCTGTTATGTTGCATTAGATTTTTCTCTAGGGTCACCCAGAGTTCAAAGGTTAGATGTTTTTTTTTTTTTGCACAAGGTAATGAAGCATTTCTCCCAGGCTGAGTTCATTATATTTGATAAGTAGCCGATCAGTCATCAGAAACTGACTTTGACCTGTCTGCTCTTTATTAATGATAACATCTGTTTAGGGCTGTGTGTATATGTTTTTATCTGTGTGTCTGCCTATATGTGTGTGTGTGAGACAGAAAGTGAGAGAGAGAGAGAGACGGATTGGGAGAATGGCTGACCAGCCGGACGCTTTTACAGGAAGTGTTGTGGAACATCAGGGGGGCTCAGAGGAAGAATGAGGAGGGGGGGCGTACTGGCTGGAGAGTGTTACTCACTCCATTCAACACACTGACTCACTTACACCAGGTCTGTGTGACCGCTTCTCAATCATAGCCCCGCACTGCCTCCACACGTCTCACACACACACACACACACACACACACACACACACACACACACACACACACACACACACACACACACACACACACACACACTCATGTTTGGGATTATTTCTGACCTAATGCTCTCTGCTTTCTGGTCACTTCTACCATAAAAGGACATGGCGGTCTCTTACTACCAAGTTGACAGGAAAACACAAAGCTCTCTCGACTGACTCATGAGTCTTTCTTCGTTTTGTTTACCATCCACACCTGATTCCATTTTTCTTCTGGACGCCTTCAGACAGGAAGAGGTTGAGCGTCATCTGTCTAACCCATACGTGTACGCAAACATCCTAAACAAGTATGTTTCTTTAGAAAACAGGATGTGAAATGTGTTGTCGCTGGTTCTGGACCTCAAATTGTACACAGGCTGTTTTTATTTCTGTCATAAAAAGCCATTGGAATGTGAAGTTAATCTTATTAATTAGTCTGCTGGTTATTGAAACCCCCCCTTAACCAAAACAATACACAAACCCAATGATTGGAGTCTCAGCTGAGGATCTTTTCACTTTGATAAATCGGTCGCCTGTGGTGCTGATGAAGACGCAGGCAGCCTTAAAAGCCTCCTGGCATTCATATCCTGGCATGATCCTCCTTGGCATGTGTGTCTAAGTGTGTCTGAGGACGCTGATCCCACTTTAATGTGTCTCCTCATTTGTTGACTTTAGGCCCCTGGTGCTTTCTCTCCCGGCTGTTGCAGTTGTCTCAACTTAGGGTAGCATTTTAATAGTTTTTCTACGTAATTGATGATTTGTGTTTCCATCTGCAGCTTTAGGGCTGATTGATAATGCACAGTGATCCAACATGTGCATCATATAACTGTCATATGTAGCAGCCATGTTGCTGTAAATAAGAGTTTATACATTTGCATTTACCTTTAAATCGTCTGGTAAAGGCAAATGCAGATGGTTTAGTGGTTGAGATTTCTCTGCAGAAAGTGTGCAAAATGCTAGTTCTACAGTTTTAAAACCATTGATATTATAAATACTAACATCTGATTTAGGGGACAGTATATTAATCAGGTGGTTAACAAACTCGATATTACGATTTAATCCATAAGATATGCAAAACTCTTTTAACCTTACTCAGTGTACGTTTTAAGAAGATGAGACAAAAGATGCAATAGCTGTATTTTTTTTAAATCTTTGCAAAACATTCCCTTGGAAATCTGGATTTGCTGAAGCTTCTCTTAAGCAGCATAATGATAATATTTTCCCATATTTTCCTGATTCCCCAGGACTGCCCTGCCACATCCTCATCAACACATCAGTGGATTTCATACAGGCAGGCCTGCTTCCTGCAGCCTCCTTCCTTTATCCTACTCTCATCTCCTCCAAACCTCCACCACACCTGCTCTGTGGTCCCATCTCTGTCGTCCCACCACGTCTGCGGAGTGGGTGCCGGCTCCCTCCCCCAGGGGTGGGAGTGAGGAGCTGGGAGATGGACTCGACAAACCCCTGGAGAACGATGCAGAGGGCGTGTGGAGCCCGGACATTGAGCAGAGCTTCCAAGAGGCCCTGGCCATCTACCCGCCTTGTGGCCGCAGGAAGATCATCCTCTCAGACGAGGGCAAGATGTACGGTACGCCCACCTTTATCCTCATACTATCATGATGTACCCTTTTCTTCTTTAAGGGGATGATAAATACAGTACTGGAGGAGCAACTCATATGCAGGCCATGATATAGGAAAAGTCTTTGGTAAATCAGGAAGCCACAAGCGATTCTTTTATGGTGATATGTCAAGATAAAACTTCATTTTTTTCATTTAACAATGCGTGTCTTATGATTAACCACAATATTAAATTAAGAAGATGGATACTTATCTACTAAATTATACCAATCCATCACCTACTCACTTATATTAAAGTCCTGCAGTTCCTTAATAGCATACTTTAAATTTGTAAAGATGTCATGTCTCCACATAATTTCATTGTGAGTTTCTGACTGGATATTGTATGAAAAGAGGTGTAGAGTTACACAACTTGGACTTAAGTTTCATCTAGTCTTCTTCTAAACACCAATATCATTCAAATCATCGCTGCATATTCAAAATTGTTGGATAACTATAATTACCTAATATTACTTTAGGATGAACTATACTGTGTCATCAATAAAGAAAACAAAGGGGAATGTGTAATGCATGCAGCCAAATATTGAATAAGATGGCATTTGTGATCAAGGGCAAATCATTAGTTGAAATGCCATAAAACTACAAAGGCATTTATTTTTGGAAATCTACTTAAGAGGCTTTAAAGTTGGTAACAGGCACATAATGATAGACTGGCATATAATAGGCTTATGAAAACTATTATTTAAGACTGATTTGGACTTAAATCTACAACGGTAGAGTAATCTGTGTCCGTGTGTAGTTTCGACAGGACAACCAAGGATTTGAATAAGTATCTGTAGCACACAGTTATGGTTTCAATGCTCTAAAAATATATAAACTGAGACTTTAAACAGATAACATGATACAGTTAAACCTGTGTGAAGTTTGACTGTGGATCAAAAGCAAGCTGTGTTAATTGCACTGAAACATGAGGTGGCCAAAAGTCAAGGAAGAGTTATTTAAGCTAATTAGCTATGTTGCAAAATTCAGTTTTATTTGACCTTCTGTGACTGTTCAGTTAAGGGTAACAGTTTACATGTCATTGTGAGAGGACAGATCAGCTTTTTAAAAAATATGTGAACTTAAAATCCTTTACACGACTAAGCCCGGGTTACAAATTAGCAAACGGACTGATAGCTAGCTTGCTAGATTGATGGAGCTTTATTTTACTTTCAAAGTTTTTCATAAACAGATTTGTTTTAGATTTAAACAACACACCTGAGGTAAGTAAACATAGAGAAAATAGAACAAACCTTTGATTCATAATTTAACTGACATGCATTAGCGAGGCAGATAGCTCATCAGTTTGGCTAGCGCAGCAAGCTAGCCAAACACTAGCTTTGCCAAGCTTTCTATATGTCATTTGTAAAACTATTCTCCTTAAATCCCATGTTTTACTTTTAAATTACATCAGGGAAGTGAAAATAAATAGTCTC
Organism: Notolabrus celidotus; assembly: GCF_009762535.1. Classification (NCBI taxonomy): domain Eukaryota; kingdom Metazoa; phylum Chordata; class Actinopteri; order Labriformes; family Labridae; genus Notolabrus; species Notolabrus celidotus. The sequence goes on from NC_048277.1 coordinate 28,825,087, forward strand.
CCTGCTATGAAAGCTGTGGAATAATTGCTTTGTTAAGCTGAACATGTGATAAAGTGTGTTTAGCAGTTTAAGTTAAAAAGCCATACACGCAGTGAGCTAATGCTCACACCATGACTAAACACCAAGTCTGACGGTGCTGTGAAGCACAAACAGACATTTGTTTCACTTTTTCTCCGCCTCACACACACACACACACACACACCAATTCACCGCCACTCCTCCTGTTCATGTTTCACTCCTGTTTCCTGCACAGCTGTCAGCTCCACTTGTTCCCATATCGTACTGTGTGATGGCATGATGAAATCAGAAACATGTGCACACACTCGAATCGCTCATTATTCTATACATACAGACACAAATTATCCATCTTCTATTTGATGCCTTGTTTTTTTCAGTGAGAATGAATTGACCATATTCACACAGCTGGAATTTACACCATGCTCAAGGTGAAAAGCTCAAATAGCCTACTGTTATGATGACTTAGGCCTACTGTGTAGTCTGGCAGTACTTCATGTTATATATATTAAAATTATAATCAGTAAGCTACAGTTAGATAACAGCTAATGTTAGCATTCATTCTCTTATTAGCTAGCATGTATCTTACTAGGAAGTGACTGAAAGCTACTTTTACCCATAGACTGTATAAAATATGGACGTATAGTATCCAGACTACACTCTTTTGTACCAGGTGGTAAACATGTTAAATTCTGCTGTAAAGATCGGCTTTTTTGAATTGGTGTGTATGTGGTTTCCTCAAACGGATCCTTGATGATCTGCAGTTTTTAGCACTTCCGCATTGGCCTCATATTTTTAGACCGGAGGTTGCCGCTTGCTTTTACCACTTTGTTCACATTGTTTCTTAGTTGCTGATTGATCAAGACATGTTGAAATGGCAATTATATGCCCAATTTTCTTCATCTATATGACTGACGGTGCATTTGAGCTTCCAACTGATGTCAGTAGAAAGTGGCTGCCAAGTGATAACGGTCGACACTCGTCATTCCTTTCCCAGATCATTCAATTAAAAGGTAAAGCATTAAAGTCTGTGCTTTGAGCCTCATCAAAATACAATGAGTTACTTGGGCAAGACCTTTGTCACATTGTATTTTTGTAAAGATGTCATGTATTTCTGGCAGTGATAGTGGAGAGCACTTTATAGAGTTCCTGTTACCAAACTTAGACCCAAACCACTCACCACAAACAGGTGTAGAGAGACGGGGATAACTCACTTCCTACCCAGAGTAGGATGATGCTACTATTAATTACATGACATGGATGCTATCTTTGTCTTTTATGTACTGAAGTTGCCGCCTTTTATTTTACTTCTTTTTTTAGATGCATTCAGATATCTGATTCTCTGTTGCTCCCTGCCTTTATTCTATCCTTAAAAAAGAAAAAAGAAACTTTACAGTCTTATCCTAGTGAGTCTTTTTTGTAATGTTATTGCCAAACAGGTGTGGGGAAGGTGAGGTGACGTTCCTATACAACATTTCGCTGAAAGATGTTTGGTAACAGATGGCCTTGCAGGAGTGGGTCCTCTGCCCGGTTGTTTGATAGTGGATCTGGTCGGTGGAAAAGGGGCGAATGGAGGTAGTGGCGTTATCAGACAGACTCTGTCATCACCTTGTTTTGTCACAGTGCCAGACAGCTCCTTTAACTGTTAGCTTTGCCTAGTCTAGCTTAGCCCACCTATTGAGGTCATGGCCATCCCTTGATCAACACTTAAACCCTTATAAAGCCTTATAATAATAGTTGGAGGGGGGCAGGCTCATTCTGTGTCACGGGGATGGGGGCTGGATGGGTAAAGGTGGTGATGGCAGTAGTTTTGGCAGGGCAGTAACTGAGGTGCCCCTTCCTCCCTGCGGGGGTCAGGGGCAGGTGATGCGCGCCAGGGAGCGCGTTGGCCCGTCAGGAATGGCATGTGCGCTTGGGAGCCCGGGGGTTCAAGGCAGCTTGGCTGTAACCCTAAACCAGAATAGACGTTTACCCTTTGAGCGCCTGGAGGGGAGGAGGACTGGTGGACAAATAAACACCAAGGTGGCCAGTGGTGTCTTGCGTGGCCTCAGGGCTCAGTAAACTGTTTCACACCTGTCCCCAGTGTGTGAACATGTGTGTGTTTAAGAGTGAGAGATGAGGTAGAGGTTGTGTCTTTGTGTTTGCCATTTCTCTGATTTACTCCCCTCATATCTTTTTGTCTCACACTCCCTGACTCTTGGTTGTTTCGGAACAGACTCCTCTCCCTTCTATTTGTTAGTCTGTCCACCTTCCAGTTCTCCTCCAGCTGCCCTCTCTGCTCAACCTGACAGCCCTGTGGAAAATCCAGATTTATGACTTGAGAAATGAGGCAAGACTCAGCCATGGCTTGGCCCGCTGTGCCCCCATTGCCCCTACAGAGCCCAGTCAGCCCATCCTTTCCAGCTCCTTTTATCACCATCCCTGGGGTCACAAGTGGCCAACAACTCAAGTCATTCAAGCAACCACAATCAATGCAAAGCCACTTTGAAGGTCTTTAGTGTTGTTAATGCTGTTATAGCGCTGATGGGTGTTCTTACATCAGGTAGCCAAATCAAATATCTGCCTGGAATATCTTTAAAGGCATACGTGAAATGGTGAAGTGATGACTTGATAGTCTTAGAAATGTTATTTATCCTTCTTGTGTGGGCTAAAAATGGCTCCAGAGACAAAACAAACCAGCAGAAGACCTGTCTGATAGCTGAGAGCCACATGCTCTGAATTTTGGGTTGAATTCTCCTCCGAGTAAAGAATGCCATTCTTTGCTAAACAATACGATATTGAGTCTCCGAGCAGCGAAACAGAAGGAATGTGTGCTTCTGTCTATTGTAAATTCCTAAATTGGCTGGAATGTTTTTTACCTCATATTCCTCGTACATTCACCACATTTCTTTTCCCATAATAGTGTGCATAGCGCTGGTCCTCACACTCATTACTCAACAGACATATTAGCTCGCTTATTAGGGACGGTGTCGCGGATATTGTGGCGGTTATGTGCTCCAGCGGTAATTCGACATGCATCTGCCAAGGAAAACATTTCCTGCCTTGTGTGGCTCTTAGCAGGAGACGTGCCCTGTGGTCTGACCGGAGGCCTCATGCTGGAATAATGGACAAACAGCCCCAAAGTTGTAGTGCGGTGGAAAGTGAATGTGCTGACAGCTCTCCCTCGAAGAATGTGAGAATGTGGCACTGGAAATATGATGTTCCCTCCTCTTCATTTGCTTCCATAAAACTGCCATATTTATTTATGTGCCACTTTTGCAACTGTTATTGTTTTATTTTACGACATCTTTTGACTGATTCTGATTTGGCAGCTTTAAATTTTCTATCCCATCTTGTTTTGTGCAGCTGTTTGGTTTCGTCACACCGTATTTCCTAACATCTGTGTGAGCAGCACTTTTCTCACGTTTTGATGGGTTCTGCTTCCTGCGAAAAAAAAAAAAAAAAAAGGTTGCATACTGGAACAAGTCAACAAAGTTTTCATCAGTAGTGGCATACTTTTCTGTCAGTTCAAAATAAAGAGAAACCCACACAATGAATCATGCTTTCACTGAGCTGTGCTTGTGCAACATGTCAACACACTGTGGTTTTCTTTCAGGCCATGCAAATATGTTTTCATCTCCAGTCGTCCTCATTAAGAGTTGATGTAAAGGTCAGCGAAAAGTAACAGCCACTCCTTACCCTGATACAAACTTTGTCAGCAAAGTGGGAGATTCACCAGTGGCCATGACCTGTTGACCTTTTGAAGAAGGCTTTGGAAGGAGAGGTTTCCCTTTTGTAGCCGTAGGTCTTTGTTTGCAGAGATGCTCTTCTGTTTTATGTCAAGATAATGTCAGCTTGTATTATTTTCTCCTAATGAAATGGATAAGGGTGATGGCTAAGTAAGTGCATCCTAATGCATTCTATTGTAAAAGCCCTGAAATACATCCTGGGTTCATGAAGGTGAACATATTCAGTTTTTGTTGAAACAGTTTTGAAGTGATCTTGAAGAAAAGTTGTGATCATTTTGGAGTGAATCTGTGAATAGTTTTAATATATTTAGATAGATAAATAGATAGATAGATAGATAGATAGATAGATAGATAGATAGATAGATAGATAGATAGATAGATAGATAGATAGATAGATAGATAGATAGATCTTTATTTGTCCTTAATAAGGAGATTTGTTGTCACCGTCTGTACAAGAATACATGTATAAAACACAAATAAACAATAAAAATCCACCCAGCCTCACAACAATGGTGCACATCATCCCACATATATACACACAGGACACATAAAAACACACCAGACACATTACAGTGGCATTTTGTTTAGCAGTGCTATGGCCGAAGGGACAAAGCTTCTGCCAAACCGGGCTCGCCTACAGTATGGGGATCTGTATTTGCGACCAGGTGGGAGTAGTGTGAAGACTGAGAAGAGGGGGTGTTGGGGGTCCAGTGTTATAGTGCGTGCTCTGTGTATAATGGCTCTGTTGTTGAGGTCAGACAGGTTGGGTGTGGGGAGGTGGATGATTTTGGTGGCAGTGTTTGTGGTGAGTATGAGTTTGTTTTTGTTGGAGACAGTTAGCATGTTGTAGTAGCAGGGGGGACAGTAGAGGAGAATGGGTTGGATGATGCTTTGGTACAGTAACAGTAGAAGGTGGGGGGCGACAGTAAATTAAACCCTTTGATTTTTAGTTTTTGTTGACAGTCTTAAATTTAGCTTGGTTAACTAGAAGCTCCAAACTTATTCCACTCCGGATAAGCTTACTTCAAGTTTTCATTAAGGCCCTGTGATGTTATCTGCTGCCAAACTGATATGGGATCTCTTAGATCCATCAGCTGCTAGAGTTGGTGGGAAAATGGAGTGAATTTTTGAACTGAAATAAAAATAGAAGTTTCTGCACAAGTATGAGACATAAATCTATTACAGTTAATCAAACAATAACTCTGATGGAGCTTCCTTAATGTGCTGTTTTTTGGGATAGTGTTCCTGTGAAAGAGGCAGGGGTCCCATCGCAGCAGCAGGATGAACCTGAACCCTGACCCTCTGGCTCTCGAGGGATTTGAAGCTGTCGTGAGGGTTCTCAAGGACTCCTTTTGACTAAATATAAACATGTAGAATCTGGACAGTCGCTCTAGATTCAGTTGGTTTAAATCAGTACCTCTCTTCTGTCTGTTCCTCTCATTTCTGTGTCTCAAGGCATAACTATGAAGACAAAGTTAGCTGTGACCATCATGTAACAGAGCTGTTACTGTCACTCTATCTAGACATCTCAGATCAGTAAGGATGCAAACAGGCTGGACATCTGTTGATGCGTCTATGTGATTAACTTACACTGAGGCTACTGTGCATAAATCTCTTTAATTGCAAAGATGTTCACGGCAGGTTGTGATGATATAACATGACATCTGTTTAATTTACTACTCTGCTAGAAATACTATACTTTGTCAGAACTGCTTCAGATAAGTTGTGACACAAGTTCAGCTGGTTAACATGCTGATAAGTGCAGTACTGATCATCTCTCTTAGGTCTAATTTATGCCTGCAAAAAACGAAGCTTACTCTTAGCTTACTTGATTTGATTTAAAATGTCTGTTAAACACACAGTGAGTTTTCCTCTATAGATAAACTTATAAATTAGACCTTTATATTCACTCTGACAAACAAAAAATAACTTGCATAAACATGTAATATTAATTACCAAATATCTTTATCTTGCAAAATAGAACCCTGTATAAATTAGTGATGACTAATTTGCTAATAAATTAAATCATTAATATGAAGTGATGATGACATGTTCTGAGTTGAACAGTGAGCGCTTCATGACTGTCTCAATGCTGGACCAGCTCTGCTGTCCTATACACTGATTTATTACATGACTCGATGCTGGTGTCGAGGCGGGATAGAGGTCTTTTCAGAGCTCAGTCGGCTTCATCCCAGCTCTATCGGAGGGGAAATAACACCCAGCCAAGACATTCCTGCTGCCTAAATGTGACCTTTGTTTTCCTAAGCAGACCCGGCGGGGCATACAGTATGTGCTTTTTGAGGGAAAACGTATGACTGGCAGATGTGTCTTTTGAGAGGATGGCAGCATGTATACAGTTAGAACAACAGGCACAAATCAAGGCATGAGCATGCTGACCTCTGAACTTTTTATTTCTTTGTAAGATGTGAATTCAATCACAGATTCTAGCCCCTTAAGAGGATCAAATTGTTGTCCACACAGGATACATTTATGTTCAAATGGTTGTTTTTGTACACTTACAATTATGACAAAGACCCATGGGGTGATGTGGGAGCAGCAGATGCAGGACCCGGTGCGGACCAGTCAGTTTATAGGAATGTGAGGAATGCACTGAGCTGAGAGGAGAGAGAGATCAGACCAGGCCAGAGATGACCGCAGCCCCATTGGGGAAGGGCAGATTTATGACTAGCCGGGCCCGGGCGTTGACTTTGGAGGGGACTCTGTAGGTTTCCTTCACAAGCTCCGTCCACCTCCCCCTGACGTCCAGCAACAGGCCAGCTCCGTCCACCTCCCCCTGACGTCCAGCAACAGGCCTGATGTGGAGGAGAGGAGAGGAGAGGAGAGGAGAGGAGAGGAGAGGAGAGGAGAGGAGAGGAGAGGAGAGGAGAGGAGAGGAGAGTCAGAGGGAAACTGCTGAAACTGTTTGTAAGGTTTTTCTAGGATCATGATGGCTCCAGGGATCTGGACTTCAGTATGTTTTTGATTCAGTTCAGAATTCTACTGGGGAACAATACTCTACAGTTGTTTCTGTTGTAAAAACAGTTCCTTCACGGAACAATGAAAAGTCAATGTACTAAGAACTAGAGTGATTTGGCTTCAACTTTTTACCCTTAAAGGGTCTTTAAGATTGTTCATGCTTGTCTGTCTGGAAACATCTACTATTATGATTCAGAGATTATAGACATTTTTGTTATATTCGTACTGGAAAATGTCCATCTTTGAGATGTCCAGTTGAGATCATGGCTGGAAGTTAGATATACCACATTCTTGGAGGGTTAAGGCCAGATTTGTGCGACATGTGCTTCAGTTTTTGTCTTGTGTTTTGTTACCAAAGAATCAGTTATGTGCATCTACACAGAAGTGTGTGCATTTCTTGTTTGGGTTTCATACCTTGGTAAAGCGACATTAGTTAGTATGCCTTTCATTGTAATCAACCACCAGTGTGCAGACATTTATGATTAACAACTAGTAATGGGTATAAGGTGTTAAATGCAGCAGCTCGTCTTTTAACAGGCACTGAAAAATGTGCCCACATCACCCCTATTTTAGCTCATCTACACTGGCTGCCTGTTGATTTTTAGGATTGATTTTAAGATTATTTTATTGACTTTTAAAGCAATACATGGACTTGCCCCTCTATATATCTCTGAGCTTTTATCCCCCTACAAACCTAGTCGCATTCTGAGATCCTCTGGCAGTGCTCTGTTTGCTGTTCCAAGGACTGAAAACCAAAGGGGACAGGTCTTTCTCAGTCAGGACTCCTACACTCAGGAACAGCCTGCCAGAGGAGATCAGACTTGCAGAGTCAGTCCCTTGTTTTATGTCATTACTCAAGACACATTTTACAGGAAAGCTTTTATTGTGTGATTTTTTTTCATTTTAGCTCTGATTTTAAGGGTCTGTTTTATAAGTTTGTATGGTTTTTAAGCTTTTATTTCCTTTTATTTTCAATCGCTTCATTTTGCTTAGCACTCCTTGTTTTTATTGCCCACTGTAAAGCACTTTGTTACTTGTATTAAAAAGTGCTATATAAATAAAGTATTATTATAATAATTAAAGATATGCATTTTTGCAGCCTTCTACAATTATGGGTAGTTTTGGTACCCGTGACTCCCTCCAAACGTCCCTTGTCTACCACTGAGGTGTCCCGTCCAGAGGTTACAAGTGTCTTTTCAGTGGCGATCAGAGTTTGGGTCGTCCTGCAACTGGCGACTTAGGCAAATCACTGGAGTGGCTGACTCTGCTTAACAGTATTAATTCTTCATTTTACACGCATGGTCACAGCTTACAGCAGCTCAACAGTCAGATTATTAAATAATGAAAATTATTATGAGAGTTGAATGTTCTCTTGTCCTGTATTTAACACTTGTGGCCACACTGGTCATTGTTCAGAGAAATAGACCCAGGCTTTCTTTAAAATGGTTATAACCAATGATTTTATACCATTAAATCAAATGACTGCTAAAACAATATGATAAGGTTAAGGGTGGCTTTACGATGGATTTATCACCTCAATCTGCTGCTTTTTTGCCTTGATAAAGCTTTAAGGGAGTTTCAACTTAATAATAATAAAACTTTATAACTCAATAACTTCATACCTTATTGTTCAACTGTCACAAAAACAACTGCTCTTGCTGCTTTCATTGTGCCTTTAATTCAGCTGCAGGGAGAAGTTGTTTCCCATACCAGAGATAAAGAACTTACATGCATTGTACGCTCTGCTCAGCACCAAACAGAACACAGACACAGGTAGTAACATAGGCGTTTCTAGCCCATTTTTGGGGGTGCTGAAGCACTTCTAAATTGAATCCCAGCACCCCTAAAATTTGAGAGATTTTTACTTTTTTTTACTGTATGTCCTTTTTAACAAGCTAGAAAAGTTTCAAAACCATACAGTACTTGGTTGATAATATTTTAACAACAAAAATACAGCAACTCCACCGCGTTTTACATGTTATGCATTGCATTTCAAATGAAAGTCCAAAAAGATAACTCCAATGTTAGTTTTTGGTATTTTTGGTACTCACTATAGGGGGCTGGTTTTCTCCAGAAACATACATACTGTTTATGTATATGTTGAGGATTTGCTGTATCAAAATGAGTTGTCTTTCCCCAGAAATTAGGGTTACCATATGTTTCTTTTATGATTTCAATCCATTTCTCTTTTGCTGTGGCTCAGCATTTAAATAACCTTTATTAGATTTGATGGTTTAGTCACAGACTTTCCCAAAAAGTGTTATACTTTTTCTTTCACAAATGTGGGAATGAAATTGCATTAAAATGTACAAAACAGTGAAATGTATCTTGCCCGGCCGTGCAGCTCTCTTAGTGCTCAGCACCCCTAAACATCCACTCCTAGAATCGCCCCTGGGTAGTAACTATAGCAGGTGAAAAAAACAAGCGATTATAGTAGCTTGACTGAAAAAATACAACATGCAAGCAAACAGTTAAATCTTATTTTGGCTGCAGTAGGTTGAAGTTTGAAACCCAGAATCAAAGGTGTGCTTGGGGACAGTTAGAGTCCTACTCCATCAGAGTAAGCCTTCACACACTCTTTGAAGTCTTGTAAGTTTCAACTCTGTAGCATTAAGTCTGAACACTGAACACCTGAAACTTATAAATGATCTACCTGAAACAGAACTATTTCTTATCACCTTCAAAATGTTGATGTTTCTACATTTCACTGCGGTCACTCTGACTTTGCTGCTGCGGTCAGTGAATGTTTATGCCCTTAAAGAAAGTTTCTGGGATCATATTTCCTGAAACATGTCCGTGAGTGCATCAGTGTGATAAACAAAATCAAGCGGTCTACTGGTGGGTGACGGTATAAAGTTCCCTCTGACTTTAATGCAGCCTCGGCTGGCACAGGCTCTCTGTCTGTGCAGGCTCCCGTTGGATATCATGATCTCATCGCTGTGTGACTGAGTCCCCTCTCTGATCTCATGGGTGTGTTGGAGGGTATTTTTGATGGGGCCCTTCCCCAAGCACTCGCGCTAGGAGTGGCAGGGCATCTGATACGAGAGCATGAAGCAAAGCCTCTGTGACAGCCTGTTAATGAAGCTGTTTAATGATTGCAATAGTCGAGGCCAATTTTACACAAGGATACCTTCAAATAGATACAGGTTGTTTTTAGTTTGCATTATTAGTGGTAGTTTTCATTGTTTATGAATCATAAGAAAAACATTGCCATTTTTATTGTTATGTTGTTAAACAAATAAATATTACTAATACCTCTGTTTGTGCTACAAAAAAGAAACGAGACTATCAGGAATCTGTCACCAGATCAGTGCCTAATTATTTAAATCACATACTTTCACAGTCAGAGGTATGATTAGCTGTTAAAATAAAGCAGGATGACAGACACACTAACATATCTACAGGAAAAATCAGTAACGAGCTAAGACATATCACTTTATCCACAGGGGGCACCAAAATGCTGTTTTAAATCCCTTCTTAAAACATACTTTTATCACAGAGCCTTCCCTGATTTTATCTGAATTTTATTTTATTTTATTTTAACCGTCTTAAGAAATATATTGTAAAATAATTGTATTCCTTTAGAGTTATTTTAGGGGAATTTTATGTCTTTTAAAATATTTTATTTCTTTATCTTGATTTGTGTGTTTTTATGATCTGCCTGTTTTATTTTGCTGCCTATGTGAAGCACTTTGGAACTCAGTTTTTGAAAAGTGCACTACAAATAGAATTTTTATTATTATTATTATTATTATTATGAAATTGACACAAAGTGCAAGTAGTAAACATGTAGTAAACATGTAGTAAAGGACAGTTTTTATACACCCTGCCAGACATGTAGGTTAGTATTTTTCAAACAAAATCTCATTTAAGTGTCTTCTTGACATTCTTGTACTGTCCTCTAGTTGTCCCTCCGACTCAGCGGAAACTCAAGAGGGACTATATCTTTAAGATGCGGTTCCCTGTTTATGAAACCAACTTCCTTTTAACATCAGATGTGCCCACTCACTACATTTTTTCAAAGCACAGCTCAAAGAGCACATTTTTTTTTGGTCTTTGAATTTGCTTAATAAAGTACTTTCAGCATGTGTTTTGAAATTGTGTGCATTATTCTATGTGATGTGTCGACAAATATTGTTTTTCAGGAACAATAGGATACAGATTATTAGTATTTCTCGAGACCGATAACCGGTATTTGGAATAGGGGCGTGCGATATGACGATCTTAGATCGTGAAGGATTAGAATGTGACGACTATCTGCCAAAGCACAGAGATCGTAGAACCGGCTGTAGTGCATATTCTGTCCCTCGTTGTGCCGTGTCTGTGGCTTAAGTCTGTGTGCCCATGCACAGCCACATCCAAAGTTTTTCTCTCTGCCGAATCACACCATTTGTTAGTCCCCTTGATGTAAGCACTACAGACACACGGATGAACCAATCAGAGCGAGCTGTAGGCAGTGTCTTGGTTTGTTTATCCCCCCTCCCCTTTTGCCCCAACTAAAGCATGGCTGCTAATGAAAGCGAAAGTGAGGAGTTGGTCCCTAAAAGAAACTCTACCTCAGTAATATGGAACTGTTTTGGATTTTCCCAAAGCGACACAACGCAAACAACTGTTATTTGCAAAGTTTGCAACGAGAAGGTCCGCACCTCGGATGGAAACACAACTAACCTTATTTAACCACCTAAAGAGACAGCACCCAAAACAGTATGCAGAAACTCAAAAGGCGAGGAGACCGGTGTCCTGCCGTCATCCACACAGGGTTAGGGTTAGGATTAGAGTTAGGGTTAGGGTTAGGATTAGGGTTAGGGTTAGGGTTAAGATTAGGGTTAGGGTTAGGATTAGGGTTAGGGTTAGGGTTAGGGTTAGCATTAGGGTTAGGGTTAGGGTTAAGATTAGGATTAGGGTTAGGATTAGGGTTAGGGTTAGGATTAGGGTTAGGATTAGGGTTAGGGTTAGGGTTAGGGTTAGGGTTAGGATTAGGGTTAGGGTAAGGATTAGGGTTAGGATTAGGATTAGGGTTAGGGTAAGAATTAGGGTTAGGGTTAGGATTAGGGTTAGGGTTAGGATTAGGATTAGGATTAGGGTTAGGGTTAGGGTAAGGATTAGGGTTAGGGTTATGGTTATGATTTGGGTTAGGGTTATGGTTATGATTAGGGTTAGGGTTAGGGTAAGGATTAGGGTTATGGTTAGGGTTAGGGTTAGGATTAGGGTTAGGATTAGGGTTAGGGTTAGGGTTAGGATTAGGGTTAGGGTTAGGGTTAGGGTTAGGATTAGGGTTAGGGTTAGGGTAAGGATTAGGGTTAGGGTTAGGATTAAGGTTAGGGTTAGGGTAAGGATTAGGGTTAGGGTTAGGGTTAGGATTAGGGTTAGGGTTAGGGTTAGGGTTAGGGTTAGGATTGGGGTTAGGGTTAGGATTAGGGTTAGGATTAGGGTTAGGGTTAGGGTTAGGATTGGGGTTAGGGTTAGGGTTAGGGTTAGGGTTAGGATAAGGGTTAGGGTTAGGGTTAGCATTAGGGTTAGGGTTAGGGTTAAGATTAGGGTTAGGGTTAGGATTAGGGTTAGGGTTAGGGTTAGGGTTAGGATTAGGGTTAGGGTTAGGGTTAAGATTAGGATTAGGGTTAGGATTAGGGTTAGGGTTAGGGTTAGGATTAGGGTTAGGGTTAGGGTTAAGATTAGGGTTAGGGTTAGGATTAGGGTTAGGGTTAGGGTTAGGATTAGGGTTAGGGTTAGGGTTAGCATTAGGGTTAGGGTTAGGGTTAAGATTAGGATTAGGGTTAGGATTAGGGTTAGGGTTAGGATTAGGGTTAGGATTAGGGTTAGGGTTAGGGTTAGGGTTAGGGTTAGGGTTAGGATTAGGGTTAGGGTAAGGATTAGGGTTAGGATTAGGATTAGGGTTAGGGTAAGAATTAGGGTTAGGGTTAGGATTAGGGTTAGGGTTAGGATTAGGATTAGGATTAGGGTTAGGGTTAGGGTTAGGATTAGGATTAGGGTTAGGGTTAGGGTTAGGATTAGGATTAGGATTAGGGTTAGGGTTAGGGTTAGGGTTAGAGTTAGGGTTAGGGTTATGGTTAGGGTTAGGTTTAGAACCAGAATTAAATTTAAACAAACAGATCCAGAGCCAAACTCATGCAAACTGAACCAGAACCAAACAGAACCAGAACTAAACAGAACCAGAACTTAACAGAACCAGAAACAAACAGAACCAAACAGAATCGAACCAGAACCCAACCAGAACCGAACCAGAACCAAACCAGAACCGAACCGGAACCGAACCGAAACAGAACCGAACCAGAACCGAACCAGAACCGAACCAGAACCGAACCGAACCAGAACCGAACCGAACCGAACCAGAACTTCACCGAACCAGAACCGAACCGAACCAGAACCGAACCAGAACCGAACCAGAACCGAACTGAACCAGAACCGAACTGAACCAGAACCGAACCGAACCAGAACCGAACAGGAACCGACCCAGAACTGATCCAGAACCGAATCGAACAGCACCGAACCAGAACTGATCCAGAGCCGAACTCAAGCAAACAGAACCAGGACCAAACTCAAGCAAACAGAACCAGAACCAAACTCAAGCTTACAGAACCAGAACCAAACTGGAGCAAACATTATTAACGTCCTCAGTTCAGGTTGGCATTGAGAAAAATCAGATGCCTCAGCTTGGATGGGCCGATCTGATTTCTCCTCTCAGTGAGAATTTGCCCTGTCTTTGAGAAGATCCCTAACCCTAACCCTCTCAGAAGGAGCAGATGAAGCCACGATACACAGCCTCTCCTCCATCACCTATATCCTATATCCTCACATGTGATTGGCTGCATGGCTGCCATGCTGACCATCTAAAACAAAGTTCTGCTGTGAGCAGAGCTGGGGCTGAGCACTGTGAGAGCTAAGCAGTGAAACGAAAAAACTGGGAGCCGTCTTTTCTGATTCACTATAAAGCATCGTCTCTCAGAGCCGCAGCTTTTAATCATGACACATCACTAATGTGCTTAAAACTGTGTTACAATTATGAGGGGGTCCTTGGACAATTTTCTCACCTGTAAGGGGTCCCTGGGTCCCTTAAAGTTTGAGAACCCCTGTTGTAAAGGACACGATCCCCCAGCAAATGTGCACCTCATTTAATGTTGTATTTAATTTTTTTTTTCATTTTGAGTTAAGAAAAGAAAAAGACTATGACTAAAAGAACTTGAAGTTATGCATGTCATTATTTTTGTTTGATGTTAATTGTACTTGGCACAACTTTTCTAAATTGCTTAACTAAATTAAAAAAGTGTTGGAACAGTATCCTGTCTTAAATTATTTTTTATCCTTTCATCCGTTTAAGGCTATGATTTTAGATAAATTAGTTAGATATGATTTTTTTTTTCATATTGCACACCCCTAATTTGGAATCAATATACAGTAGCCCCTGTATGCTTTTATATGCTATACAAAGAAGTTTGCCTTGACTTGACCAATGACTATAAAAAGATGGGTGACGCTTCTCAACGTCCTCCTGTTGTAAAAAAGTGAAGCCAAACATCCCCTGTGACAGACACTGATATGTTTGCACTGGTGGTGTCGTTTGGGGCCAAAGTCTGGGCAGCAGGGATCTGCTGGTGGAGCTGTGGTATTGATGTCTGGCCCATTCTTTGAAACATAACAGGAGCTGTATTTGTCAACAGAGCTGTCAGTCATGACTTTACATCTCTTTGTAAAGCATCAAGTAAGAGTAACACTTGGACATAAATCGGCTGTACGGGACCTTACCAGAATGACAGAAACTATGTTTAAGAAAATGTTATTTGTTATGGATTTTGATTTTAAAGTTTGACTCATGTCCCATCTGTTGACATGGAGGAGGCAGTGGGAGGTGTTTATGACCTGTACTGCAGCCAGTGGGTGAGGTGTCATGTCGTCCATCTTTTCACACAGTCTTTGAACTTGACAAGTAGCGCAGTTTTTAGGTTTATCAAGTTTGTCATAAATATGAAGAACTCAAACGAGTTTCAAAAGTGTCTCTCTACCTAACTTGAAAGTTTCTTCTGAGTTAATGAAAAACTTTTACTCATCAGGCAAGGCATGCTCACGCATCTGTGTCTGCGTCTTTAAAAAAAAAAACCTTTTGTACATCTCACTGTACCCTGACTAAAGTTTCTAGAGGATAATATGCCAAGAACTGGAAGAATTCTGCTGTAATGTGAGGAACTCCATGCAGGCGATGTTTGAGGTCAAGTACTGTGAGGACTTTGACAAAGCTCTCTGTTTGCTCCTGTAAGAGTTGGATGGCGAGGAAGTGTGGAGCACTTTCTTAATCCTCGTGGAATTAAAGAAATATGCATTTAGGGGCTCAAACAATCGAGCAGCGAGAGCACCTACCGATAAAAATTAAACGGTTGAGGAGTTACAGCCCTGGAAGAAAAAATAAGATTGAGACTGAGTGAATGCTGCTGCTGCTGAGGCTGAGTGTGTTTAAGTTACGTCTGTGTGTGCGACTGTGTGGATAAACCAGAGCAGACGATATTTGAGAGAGAGGTTAAGACCACAAAAGCTTCACACAATGGCAGTTCTACAGCTGGGTAACGTGTGTGTGTGTGTGTGTGTGTGTGTGTGTGTGTGTGTGTGTGTGTGTGTGTGTGTGTGTGTGTGTGTGTGTGTGTGTGTGTGAATGTGCTCAGGAGCTTGGAACTTGACAAGGATTCAGATCCACAACTTTTCTTCTCTTTTCTCTCAAAGCAGTTCATCTCTGATGTTGTATATTGTTAGTTTAATATATACTTGAACAGTTTGTACACTTAGATGTTGCAAAAATAAGTTGACAGATGACAAATTCCATTTTAATGGATATAAAATGTAAAATTTTACTTTTCTTTATTTAACCAGGCTAATCCTCTTAGTATGCATATTCCTTTCCTTGGAGGTAAAGTTGAAAACATGAAATAAGTAAGTAAATAGTCTCATTAACTACACTACTGTTGACATTTAAGTTAACAATGTGGATTTGGTGAACTAGACTTTTCTCCCCCTAGATTGTCCTCCTTAGAAAAATACCAGCATCCATTCTTATTAGCATCCATTGTTGAAAAGTGAAAAGCCTCTATGGTTTCAGCACCCTTTGTTAGGGCTGACTTGGTATAGTATTGGCCCTCGATCGATTCCAACCTTGCATGTCCCTCCCTGTTGATGGAGCTGATTATAGCACCTCTATACTGCAGGCTGCTTCTAAACACAGCAGGTTTGGCTGCAGAGTTTACAAGATGACTCTATCCATTAAGGCTGTTGGAGACACCAACCTAACCAGTCCTATAAGGCAGTGATTCTCAAATGGGGGTACGCGTACCCCTAGGGGTACGTGGGAGTACTGCAAGGGGTACGTGACAAATGTAAAAAAAAAATGAAAAAGTTGCATCACAACAAATTAAAAAAAAATCTAGTTAAAAACAACTTTAAGAACAGCATTTGATTTTTATTTCAATGCAACATCAAATAGGGCACTATTTCCAAATTGAGCATATTAATTCATAAAATAAATTATTTGCAAAACTGCATGGACCAGAAGGCCTCTGTTTGTTGACTCAATTGTTCAGCGAGCGATCACGTACATTTGCATGCTAATAAAAGCACAGCCAGTAGGACAACAATGGACAGGTGGTTGAAATGATTCTTGTTTGTCAGAAATTAATCGGTGTGCTCGTTGGGCCATCAAAGGTACTACCTGCCTTCATCTTTAGTTATATCTGAAAAATATTGAACAAAAAAAGTATAAAATGTTTCATCTTTCATTTCAATGCTATTATGACACTGTGAAACCACATGCATACATTTATTCATGTTATTTTCCCATATTATTTCCTGATTTGTTTTTGCAGCCATACAAGAGGGTACTTGGCTGAAATTGTTTTTGAAAGGGGGTACACAAGCCAAAAAAGTTTGAGAACCCCTGCTATAAGGTACATAGGAGTGCTTTACAGTAAAATGATGTGCTCACTTTTTTCCTTTTCAAACTTGCTGTCAGTTAAACCTTAAAAAGAAACTATTTGGACATACTGTCTCAGCTGTTTGTAGCCTGTCTGATTGCTTTTTTAGTTAATTTAACATGTTCAATGTGTTTTTAGATCTCAGCTGTTACTTTGAGATCAAAGCAGAGATGACTCAAAATATAAAATATACATAATTTTCAACCCAATCCTTTGAAAAACTTGCATTAAAATCCAATTATGAAAGTAAAAGTTTGAATAATTTAGGTGTCAATACGTGTAAGATTTCTTGTAGTCAGAGTAACATGGAAATCTTTCTAGGAGGAATCATGCCTTTTATTTGGAAAGTCCATGATCCCTTTTTTCATTGCCTTAAAAATAAGTTGTACCCTACACCTTAAAGGCAGACCTCCTGTTGATTGGTTGATAATTTGTGCATCTGGTAGAGTTAATCTTAGTTGTTTCTGTGAACACTTAACAACAAAACTTCAATGCTTCCAAAAAGCATCAAGTTAAAACTCACGTCCGTGTGAGCAGGGAGATAACGGTGCTCAGCATTCCGGGCAAAATCTGAACACGTTTATTGGCTGACAACATTTCGGACTGCAGTTCAGTCTAGCTTCAGGTTTCTACTTTTTGAAGTTTGAAGAAGCCTGATTGGTCAGTTTCTGCAGCGTTGTGAGGTCAGACCTGAGCATCAGTATGTAAGGGAAAGTCTGACGGGTTCGTACCGGGTTGTGTGTCGTGACTGATCTGTGTGTTAATTCACATGGAGATGTGGTGCCAAGGGAAAAATGACCGTGTTTAAGAGGTGGTGCAAAGACGCGCAGACTTGGATGACTCTGTGTGTGTGTGTGTTTGTGTGTGTGTGTGTGTGTGTGTGTGTGTGTGTGTGTGTGTGTGTGTGTGTGTGTGTGTGTGTGTACGTGTGCGTGTGCATGTGTGTGGGTGTTTGTGTGTCTGATGTGTGGGGTAGTCTGTGTGGGAGCGTGAGAGATCTCTTTTGACTGCAATAGTTGTGTGAATCACTCTTTGACCTTGGGTTTTTGTGCCTGTCTGTTCTCCCTTTTTTAAACTGTCTGCTGGTAAATGTGCTGTTCTCTGTACAACACAGTTTATTTATTTGGATTAATCTGCTAATAATATCACACAATTATTATTCACAAGTTGTCCAAAAAATGTTTCAGGATTTCCCCCAGCTCCTTAAGTTCAATGTGAAATATAAAACTGCTTGTTTTGTCCAGCCAATACACTTGTAAGTTACAGACTCAGTTGATAGTAATGACAAAACAGCCTTTATTTGAGTGGCCGTTATCAGCATCAGTTCAACATGTTGTTCATTTAAAGTCATGAAATTGTGTCTGATGTTGAAATTGCAATTATTCTTTGTTTAAGCATTAGTTTAAAGCTCCTGCTAGATTTTCTCTCTGGGTTATTTTTGGTTCTGGATGAAGCAGTACCTCTTATTTTTCCAGATATTGTCCATTCTGTGGATATCATGAACAGTTTTTATTAATAAACCCCATGGCAGAAATGTCCAATATACGCCATAGATGTTAAAATAGTGCTATTTAGGTTTTAATGTACCTTAAATGTGCTTTAAACAGTAAGGGCCTGTTTCCACTAATGGCATATCCTGTGGTAGTAGCACCCAAGACCTCAGTTTCAGAGCACTTCTCATCGGTGCTTACTCTTGCTAGGTTAAAGGAGTCATCATATGGCATTTTTTCTTTGCCTAGTAGTGATTGTTAAGTCTGTTTTGAATTGCTCTGTATGTTTGATATTTGCTATGGTGTAATTTTTTCTTTAAGAAAATCAATCGATCAATGGAAATGAATCATGTTCTGGCATTAGCAGCAGGTCTGATCCTAGATATTGTACACTTGATAAAAAAGCCTGGTTAGCTTATCCTTCAACATTGTTGTAGACAGAGTTGAAATCAGAAGCTCCGTCCCTTCTCGATTTTGATTGGTCAAAGAGGAAGAAGTGACATGGACAAGTGTAGTGGTGATCTGAAGTTAACCTTGTTTCAACTGAGAGCGTGATTTGAGTTCAAGAATTGGATGATGCTGAGAGCGCTTTTTAGCATAGCATGCTGAGTAGTGAAAATGATGAACTGCATTGGTTTTGTATAGAAGACAGGCACTGTCAGTGCCAAAAACGGTGTAAGTGGATACAAGCCTTACAGCCAAAATTAAAGAGCTCCAGGTGGCATTTAATAATGCTCTCACTGTCTCACCCAGGTTACCAAGGTAGAAAAGTGCAAGTGACACATTTGTTACAATTGATTTTCCCACAATGAAAATTTGAATGTCTAAATTTTGATTATTGACTTCAAATAAAACTGTACTGGCTCTTACTCAGCCCACACTAAGTGACAACAAACATTCTCCTTGCTTTCAGAAACAATCACTGTAACCTGAGATGTTCTTATCCCTGTGTTGCTGTCTTTCTGTTGTATTCATTCATTATTATTATTTCCTATCTAATCTTATGCTGACATGGACCTGCATCTGAAATAAAGAAAGTAAATTAAATAGGAAAGACTGATACACACAATTAGGAAAAAACATTTGATGTATCTATGTTATGCAGCCACACTCAGCATGTTACATTAAGCCTATCAGAACAAGCAGTGGAAGCCTGATCTATGCATTCACAACATTTGGCCCAAGCAGATGAAGCCGATTCTAGCTATTTGTTGTCATTTTGGTTGTGATTGAGGGATAATCAATCAACCAGACTGTATTTATAAAGCGCTTTTCATACAATGGCATTGTAACACAAAGTGCCGTACATAAAAACAACTTAAAATAGAATAAATTAAGAAAAAGATCCCACCCCCACCCCCAGCCCCGACCCCAAACCCACCCCACAATCCTAAGGTTAAGAACACAGTATATGCAACAATAGTAATACAAACAATACAAAATAAAATAAATAAATAAAACAGAAGTTGCTGAATGAACTGAGAAAAATGCTCTCATGATATCTTAATAAAGGAAACACTGGAGGTAAAATAAGATGTTAAAACTCAATACAGGAAATTAAAATCACCAAAATAAAATACATTTCTAAGATAATAAAACATTCAAATATTAAACCATTAAAAGAAAATCAGATCCTATACTTAAGAAATAAAATAAAATAAATAAATAAAATAGAATAAAAGTGACTACAATTTAAAATAGAAAATAAATAAATAAAACTGTTAAGAATAAAACTCAGTTAAAAGTTAGACTAAAGAGGTAGGTCTTGAGTTTGCCTTTAAAAATATTTATGCACATGGCTGACGACTGAGATAAGAGCAAATTGTGGTTTAAGGTAAAAAAACAAAAACGTAGCACTTTGGCTTTTTCAGATAACTTTCGAATCAGGGGAGTAAATGTGTTTTCTTTGTTTAGAATATAACACAGACATATTGTTACAACAAATATGCACACCTCAGTGTTTGAATATTTCTTGTTCCTTGTTGTATCCTCACCACAGTTAAAACAATTTGACCACACATCACATATTGTCCTCATGTCACGTAGGACTTATTCAGGCTTATTTGTGTGTTCTTACAATCTTAGCCATTAAACCTCGGCTTTAGTTGTGGAGATAAGGGGGGAGAAGGGCCACATGACCATTGCCCTCCACTGTAACTGGAGACTCTGGATGGTGGTGGTGGGGGGGGGCGAACAAGCCCAAGATTTACTGCAGGCGTAAAGGCATATTCCATAAACATTGACACACACACCAGCTGCCTGGCTGCCCCATCCGACTGGGCCCCCTCTTTGGTCAGTGGTCTGCGTGCTCCGTGTCTGTCCTGAGTCCAGTCTGAGGATCGCATGCCTGCGGTGTCCACCTGCTCTGCCAATGTGACCTGTCTGTCAGCAGCACACATACACATACACACTCACATACACACACTTGATACAGAGATACGAGCTCGGTGTACACTCAGGGAAGTCAGGCTTAGACTGATGCATGTCTCACACACACTGTATACACTTAGTCATACACTTACACATGCAGTTTTCAGTGGACCGGCTCCACTGGTGTGTTTGCATCTATACTTACATGCAAGCTCTGCTGAATATGAACACACAAGAGATATACCGGCAAGCATCTTTCAAGAGGTTAATTAAGCTAATTATACAGTGACCTCACTACTTAGGCATTTGTATAATTATGTGCACAGGAATACACGGTGCACAAACAGTTCCTCATTCCACCCTCTCATACTTCTTTTAGCCCAGCATGCAGAGCAGGCTAACTGATGATGAGTTAAAAGTTAGCTCCAGTAATCCTTTTGATTCCTCCAAACCTCAAACATACGCCTCATTAGCCTCCTACTTTATGGTCAAGTAAACTATGGATAAGATAGAGGTGTTTTATGGTCAACAATACAGCAGTAGAATCCCTTAGAAGTTCAATAAAACGTTCCAAATGTGGATGTTTTTCCACCTGTCACAGTTATTCATCCCTCAAATTATTATAAAGCTAGTTAAAAGTGCAAGTTCAAATGATGCCAGATGTTTGTCCCCCCTATTTTTATTCAAGGTTTGATGTTGAATTAATTGGTTGTAGGTAAATGAAATGTGTTTGGAAGCTCTCAGTAATATCCAGTTCCTGATCCACTTTATGTCAAACTAAAATGATGTTGTTTTCTGTTCCCTAACAGGACGAAACGAGCTGATCGCACGGTACATCAAACTGCGCACAGGGAAGACGCGGACAAGGAAGCAGGTAAGTTCTCTGGAAACTGCCATTTGAAGCAGCCCCTATTTTTGGACCCCAGCAGAAAGTCCTCTCCTGCTGAGTGATGCCCCCAACACTCTGGGTCCCCCCCCTACCCGACTTCTCTCTGCCTGATACGTAGATGGCTGGACATGATGATTGATTTAGGGCCAGGGCCCAATGCACAGATGCTATAGGATCATATGTCGGTGTTGTTTCTTCAGCACCTCGTGGATCTGGGGCTTGTTAGACGGGGAAAGACGCCGGGAATATGTTGATCTGGACTGGACACTGAGGAGGGACGGGTGAGGGATTTGGAACTCTATCCTCACTACGGTATCTGATATGGAAGGACTGATGTATGGGCAGTGATGGATGTGCAGAGAGAGCGTCCCCGCTAAGTCATCTGGCAGAGTCAAAGTGGGGATGAGAAGAGATGAGTGGGGATGAGAGGAGAAGGGAGGGGGGGGGATCAGAGATGGATGGTGGGACAGGTCGGAGGGGTAGGGGGACACCTGCTGGTCCAATAAGAGGAAACTGGTGGACTGCTGTGTTGCTCAGAAATGTCTGACAGTGACGGGAAAACTGCAAAAAGGAAAGCAATGCTGCAGTTTTAAAGAAGAGCACAGCCTGAACAACATTGTTAACAAGTCTATGGTTAAGTCTTTGGATTTCTTGCTCCACATAATTATTTCTGACATTTTTTACCATATTATACTCCAATGGATACATTGAAGATTGGCCTAGTGGTCTAGGCGTGCGCCCCATATAAAGAGGCTGTTGTCCCTGTCGCTGCGGTTGTAGGTTTGACTCCCGGCCTCTACCATTTGCTGCATGTCTTCCCTCCACTCTCTGCTTCCCACATTTCCTGTCTCTCATCAGCTGTCCAATCAAATAAAGGCAAAGATTCCAATAAATAATTTAGAAAATTGCTTAAACGATATAGAGTGCCTATCTTGTCTTGAAGTGAATGTTTTTGACAATCCTCATTAAGATTCCAACCTTTAATCCAACTTACAGAAGGCCAAAAGGGACATAAGTTTTTGTATCTCAAAGCATTGAGAGCTTAAGACCTCTGTGAGCAGTTTTTTGTTGGTGACGAAACAGACTGAAACTAATAATGATGCCTCTAAATAACTTACAGAAGCAAGTGAGACCATGAAAAAAGGAGGCTGAGCATTTCTAGGTAGTTGTTTTGAATTCCTGGTACCACAGCCACAAGAAAGTGAGATGGGATTCTTCTTTAGAACACATTTCTGAGACATTTAAATACAAGATCAGCAACAACAACAAGATGGGTTATAACTCATCCTTACAGTTAATTTAGAGGGTAGGGGCCATACAAAAGTTTGCACAAATAGGGACATGGCTAAGTATATGGACAGGTGGATGCATTGTAATTGTTTACCAGGAGGCTAAAAATTAGGTTTAACACTCCCAACATATCGCCTGTCATCACTGGGCTTCAAAACGTCTCTGCAGACACCAATTGGTGACATCACAGAGACTATGTCCATGTTTTTACTGTCTATGGTTTGTTAGTGTGAGGCTTCAGCTTTAACTACTTAGCCCACATTACAGCTGTATTACCTGGCAACATGTCGCATAAGTGCAACACTCACCTCTCCTATCTGTCATTCAGGTATCCAGTCACATCCAGGTCCTAGCCCGACGGAAGGCTAGAGAGATCCAGGTGAAGCTGAAGGTACGCTACGTGAGTCAAACCTTTTCTTTCCTTTTCACATTCATTTATTACTTTTGAAGATTTTCATATTTTGCATTTTATTTTATGCAACCGGGGAATATGGACGAAAATTAGCCCTATGTCTAACTCAACTCAACTCAACTCAACTCAACTCAACTCAACTCAACTCAACTCAACTCAACTTTATTTATATAGCACCTTTCATACATGCAGCCCAAAGTGCTTCACAGAATAACAGAGAGACAGAAAACAACAGCAATGGTAAAATTATAAAAGGCATGATTATAATTAAAATACTTAAAAATAAGATAAAATAAAATCAACACAGTCAAATTAATAGAATAAGTAAGAGTGGAAAGAAAAGTTAAAAATAAGGTAGAGTTAAAAAGATCAGATGAACACAGGAAATAAATAGATAAATAAATAATTAAAATTTATAAATAAATAGATATTTTTTTATAAATAAGTGTTAAAGCAATGATTAATGATTGAAATAATAATACAAATAATAAAAATAATAATAATAATGCAGTCCAGGGCTAAAAATAAACTACTCCAAATTAAAAGCTAGATTAAAAAGGTAAGTCTTAAGTTTACTTTTAAAAACAACCAGAGAGCTCGCCGTTTTGATGTCCAGAGGCAGAGAGTTCCACAGCTTAGGGGCACAAAAACAGAAAGCTCTCTGTCTGTGTGAGACACATGAGGAACATACTCTGGCATATTTACATTGATGCAATGCTGAAATGTTCATTAATATGCACTGTCCCTTTGAATAAATAAATAAAATAAGAAAATAAGACTTCACAGGAAAAAATAGACTTGTTACACTATCTCTCTGTGTCTAAATCTTACAGCACAGGTTTTCTTGCCACTTTCGTTTTGAGAACATAGGTATAAAAAAAATCAGAAATTAATTAAAGGTATGATCATAATTACTAGTGTGTTTTTTTTTATTCATTTTATTTTAGATTTACTTGTGGAAGCTGTTTGGATTATAATCAGACCTTCGCGGCTGCATTTATAATTTTACTCCAGTTGTGAAGCAGCAGATGGAAGGAGAGCACATTATTTCCTCTGTATTATTCCCTGTTGTAATGAAGTTTCTGTTGTGTTAAAGGTATTTTAGCATCCATAGCCCCTGCGCTGCCATGTATTCACATTCCATTAACACAAAGGCACTAACAATTGGCTATTTTAATTGCACCATCTAATTGATGCTGGTTTTAAATTGGAAGCTGACACATTTCGATGAAATACGAACATATTTCATAAAGCCTGAGGCTTACTGTAGCGCACACGATTATGAACAAGATGAGCCAAACGCAATAGTCAGGAAATAAATTAATCCCTGCATTATTCCTTCCAGGTATTATATTTGATAAGTACCTTAATAAAAGTTTTCCTGTGCGGTTCACGGAGAGCTAACACATCCCTGTCCCCTCAGTACTTTCTCAGTTTACATTTCTCATCCACATACGCCCCCACACACGCAGGACTGTCCCTCACCTTGGATGACAGCCATGAGGGTTCAGCTGGCATGGCCCAGCATCGGTCACAGGGTTGGCCCCTGTGACAGACTCTTTTAAATACGTCTTTGGTGTAACTGAGCTCCCTGCCACATGTAGCCCCCCATATTTCAGCTATGCCCTTGTGTTAGCCAGTTCTGGGAAGAATGCACCCTGTGGCCTTGCCCATTAGGGCTGGGCGGCAAGTGCTTGTAGTCCTCTGTGGCCTGCAAACTGCTGAAGGAGTGGATTAAAAAACAAGAGCTGTATCGCTTTACAGGACAACACACAGAAGATAATTTTATATCTATCCAGCCAATTAGATTTGTAAAATTGCATAAGCAATTAGCAATTCTGATACAATTGCCATCGCATATCACCCTGTATCCTGACTTGACTTCCAGTTTGACCTCCAACAGAAGCTGCATGTCATCACCGGCCTGCTCCTGCCAAAGCAATAAACTTAACTCTTGACCCAAAGGTCCTTGACTGTAATATCAGCTTCTCCTCAGCTCTCCTCCTGGCATGGGTTCACCTATGATGCAAGCTTGCCTCAGCCCTTCACTTCCCATTTTAGGGCTCTGTTTACTGCTGATGTGGGGCGCAGACTTAAAAGGAGTCTGATGAGTTTCCTCCCTTTGCATGACTGTCTGTTTGTCTCACTCCGCCTCTGCACAGGACCAGGTTGCCAAAGACAAGGCCCTGCAGAGTATGGCCACCATGTCCTCAGCACAGATCATCTCGCCCACCGCTTTCCAGAACAAGATGGCTCTACAGGGCCTGTCAAGGCCGGCCTACCCCACGAGTGGTGGGGTGAGTCCCTCACCTGTGTTCCTTACACAATGAAAGTCTGATTAACAGGCTGAGCATTTCCAAAATGTCTGTGATAGACACACATGAAACCATATTACTACAACTTGTATTTACATCACATTTCTCTTCACTCAATGAAGAAATTCTTGCAATATTTTTAAAAACTTTAAAAGAAAAAAAAATGACAATAGATGAATTACAACCATGAAATGCAGTTTTGTTTACAGAGATGGTTGCATTTTTATAAAAGAATGCAGATCCATGGATGTTGGTAGCAATTACCTAGTGACTGTTAATGATCTTTTTGAATGTAAATATGATGTATTACCAACTTATTGATCATGCATGTGTTACATTTATGCACCAGAGGTTTGGACACATAGTTAAAGTTCATTAAAGGGGCATAAAAAGGCACATTATTGATCTTGTATGTGTATGAAAAATACATCAAACTATGGGGAAAGTCTCAAGTTTCGTTTTATAGATACAACACTATTCTGCTTTGTTTTTTATTCCCTTCTACAAAACGCTTTCACATGTGAGAGAGGGATGACGCTATGCAAAAAAAAAAAGCATTCTTTTATTTTTCCTCCAGTTTTGGCATGGAGCCCTTCCAGGACAGCCAGGCGGCCATGAAGAGTGAGTAACTGTCTTTACTTCCCTGCATCCATCAGTCGTTTCTCATGTGATCAGCTTAATAACCATCAGATAAATTTCAGTCAGGAACTGAATCTCAGAACAAATTAATACATATCAGAGCAATTATACAGCAAAGTCCTCAGCTGTCTGACTTTCAGCACACCGCTCTGCCCCCCTGCGTCTTTAGGGGTCAGACGGTCCAATTAGTACGTGAGGAGGGGTCATGAGGCCGAGACGGTGCATAACATGCCTCTCCCTCTCTTGCTTGTCTCCTCTCTGCAGCATTAAGCCCTTCTCCCAGCAGAGTTACGCCATGCAAGCGTCCGGCCCGACCCCCATAACAGGTGGGTGCCCCCCCCTCGCTGTGTTGACAGAGGGCTGTCATGCCAGCAAAGTGATGAGAATACCCAGCTCGTGATGAAGAGCTCAGAGAAATAGCTGCTATATCGTTGCATTTTCTTTTAATGTTTGTTCATTGTCACACTCAAACCACACATTTACGCACTCACTGGTTTCTCTCTGCAGGTTATGAAAGCACAGCGGGGCTGCAGATGTCTCCCGGTGCCCCCCCTTGGCAGGGGAGAAGTATTGCCAGTTCCAAATTGAGAATGCTGGAGTTCTCCGCCTTCCTGGAGCAACCTCAGGACCCAGAGACCGTAAGCAGACAAGTCAGGAGATTACTTTCCTTTTGTCTACTAAGAAATGAACTCACTGTTTAACTTCATTTATTCTTCATTTAGACAGGTTATACTCTTTACACGTTACTCAACAAAACAGCAGCAAGGAAATGAAACAAACAGAAGACTTAGAATACAGAGAAACATGGAAGGGAAATGATTAGGTTAAGAGCAAACCTTTATGAGAGGTGCATTACACCAAAATGTACTCCATCCACTGTGGTCAGTTTGTGTTTTTCTCACTGTTTCATTGATTATATTTGCACAAAACAGCTTAGTCATCTGCAAATGAAATACATACAATGTTTGAGTCTACTTCTGGCGACAAAAATCCAATGAAGAAATGTTTTTATTTTACTAACTGATCGATTTGCTAGGCTTATCACCCTTCATAGTTTGTCTGCTGTGTGTAATTAAATCATTATAAATGTAAATGAACTGTGAACTACTATGAAGTTAAGTCCTTTAATCCATAATACTTCAAACATGGTGTTTCTTGTGCCAGCATATGATAATGATTCACAATTAAAGAGCTATTCTGCAAAGACAAATGAGCTCACAGTTGTGAATGCTTCAGTGGAAAGAAAAAGGGTGGGAACACTGAACAGATCTGCTTCAATGCAACAGCAGGCCCGATGTGACAAATGCTACCAGCACCTGGCGTTATTGGCACTTTACCAAACTTGACACTTGTCAGTCTTTAGCCCCGTTCATCTCCTGATATGCACTCCTGTCTCTGCAGTTCAACAAGCACCTGTTTGTGCACATTGGCCAGTCCAACCCCAGCTACAGCGACCCCTACCTGGAGTCTGTGGACGTCCGACAGATCTACGACAAGTTCCCCGAGAAGAAAGGAGGCCTGAAGGAGCTGTTTGACAAAGGGCCGCCCAACGCCTTCTTTCTCGTCAAGTTCTGGGTAACACACTTCATACAGCTTAACCAATTTAGATCAGCCAGATCCCATTCTGTTAGTTTGTTTTACTTCATTTTGATTCTTATAAATCAACTCATTTCAATTCAAACGATCCAAATCTCAGTCACAAACTCTGAGTTATGTAAGGTAAGGTTATGTGAGTAATCCTTCCCAAGCGACAAAGGTACAGCAAACACTCTTGTTAATGTTTTGCAGCACCTGTTGGACGTTAAAGGCCTAGCACTGTTAACCAAAGCTTTAACATCGGAGTTAAAGGAACTTTAGAGCGAGTTGAAACTAGAATGAATGGAAAGTCATCGCTCCCATGACCTGATTGGTGGTTAGTGTGCCAGCAAAGAAGTCAGTGCTGCACTGCATGCATCAGGCGTGGGTGGACTTGTATGTGTCTGTGATGTGTGTGTGCGTGTATCTGTGTGTGTATTGTGTGTAACAGCAGCCTTGGGGAGAGTGGCAGGCCTGATCTTTCACGAGGGGAAATATGAACCCAGGCACCTGTTTCTGTGCCATTAGACTGAGTCCAACCCTGATGCCCCCCTCCTCATATACTTATTTTTAGATAAGCTCCCCAAAAACACACATACACACACAGACAGACGCACACACCCCCCAGTTCCCCATCACACACACACAAAGAGATGAAAGAATAAAGCATGATGACAAACGCTGAGGAACAAAGAGATAAAGAAGAGTGAGTGATATAAGTGAAAAAAGTGTATATATGTTGAAGTCTACAACCTGAAAATTGTGTGTAAAGATTTAGGAAAAGGGAGACAGAGATCAAAGCGGGTGAAATAAAACACGCCTACTCTGATGTGGCCACCTTGATTTCCCCCTGACAAGACCTTTGGTATTTAGATCTTGTACAACATGTACATACTTAAAATCCCACCCTCTTTATCTCAGGCACCTCCCGCTACATTTACAGCACATACACTCTGAGCAGCGTGTAATAATCTACGGTATTTCATTCAATAGTTATATTAATCTGTGTTATGTTTTTTTTAGAGAGTACATTTGGGAGGAAAAAAACTGTAGTTCCTGCACAGACATGAAAAAGAAAAAAAATGTAGAAAAAGCAAGTTTGCATTCAGTTTTCCTCATTATTACTATTACTGTATCACTCAGCTCAACTCATCTTTATTTATAGAGCACCTTTCATACATTCAAGGAGACAGAAAGACCAAAAATAGCAGCAATAGGTAAAATGATAAAAGACAAAAACAAGATAGAGGACAGTAATATAAAATACTTAAAAATAAAATAAAATCATTACAATAAAATCATTAAAATAAGATCAGATACATACCAGAGAAGTAAAATAAAACAAAATAAGATAGAAAGAAATATATATGAAAAATTTAAAAAAATGTAAGAATAATGATAATTCTAAAACTGTTGTAATAACAGTGATAAGGGCAGTAATGCAGTCCAGAGTAAAAAAAAAAAATACTCCAAGTTAAAAGCCAGATGAAGTTAAGCCTTTAGAGCTTGTCATTTCAATGTCCAGAGGCAGAGAGTTCCATAATTTAGGGGCATAAAAACAGAAAGCTCTCTAGCTCTCATTGTGAGAGGCACATGAGGAACATTTAAATAGCCTTATTTGGGTCTAGTTCCTTTGAAAAAGTGAGCAAGCAGTGTGCATGCATGGACCAATAGCCAGCTAGTTCTCTGAGGACGTGCACGATCCTGATAGCAGCTAGCACCAGGAGGCCTGCCGCCGGATACTCTGAGTCACAGCCAGCCTGAGTATAGAACAGCCAGGAACGGTAGGACAGTCGGGCCGTCGCTCAGTGATCGAACTGGAACATGAAATGACACATATTATACTGAAAGACTGTTCTCACAACACTGTGTCACAAGTTATAAAATAAATCATAATTGCAGTACATGAAATAAATCTATTTAAAATGTAGCTCATCCGGATACTTTAGACTCTTTCAGTAACGTTTGTTTGTTAACAAATGAACATGGGAAGCTTTCATTTAAGAGGGTTAAAGAATGAGGGGATGACAAAAAAAATTACAATAAAGAGCAAGCTAATGAATGCAAGACAACAGCAAGAACCTCCCCCATTTATTTATTTAATTCATTATAGAGTGAGAATGATAGCCTTTCAATGACTTATATTTCATAGATTATTATACCTTTCATTAATAGTGGGTGGGGCAGATTTTAGACATTTCCTTGTGGCAGCTCTTTCACTCTCTGTCAGAAGGATTTGTGCCAGTTTTTTCCAATCATTTATATTCCACTTGTCAAATAAAATGTCACCCATATAGACTTTTTTTGCATCTAACACATACTTTTTTTTTTACCTCTTCTATGTACTGGTGGTTATCTGCATCATCTTGAACTTTGCTGAGCATCAATAAACTCACCTCTTTCAGATATATAAAGGATGTCTTCTGATTCAGAGTCATGACACTTTTGGAGGTTGACTGAGGTTAGGCATTTCTGTCATGTTCTACAGTAACGTTCCTGTCCAATACCAAAGAGAAGGTTGTTTTTTTAGCACATTAATAATGGCATACAAGGTGACACAAACACACACACACAAACAAACGCACACACACAAAACTCAGGAATGCTTTTGCTACTCTGGTAAAAAAAACTCTGAGTTTGGATGCTTGCAGTGGAGAAGCACACTCAGTAAATAATGACTTCAAACCACCCGCCTCACCGTGCGGCGGCTGTCACACTGATCCACTTTGTCATAAATGTGTTGCACAGAGGCCACTTGGACTTGAAAGCAGATTTATAATATAGCTTTGAGTGTTGTGCATCTGAGAGCCAAAGACTGTGAATGTCAAGTTCAAAGCGCCGCCACTGAAACCAAAGCCAACGCATGTATGTATGACATTACCCCTCTCACATGTTTGACTGCCACATTATTTATTGTGGAGAGATAAAAGACACTGGTGAGTGACACCATTTTGGAAGTGGTCTTCTCTGGTCCTTGGGAAGAGCAGCTGGTCAGCATGGCATTTGATTCATAGGGTGAGGGGGGAAAGGAGGGGTAAGTCTCCTTGCTGTAAATCATGAAGAAAAATAAAGCTAGACAGCAATAAAGAGCAGGAGGTAGAAATAGAGACACCGGCCGTGTGAACAAGAGTTAGAGATGGCAGAAGATGGTGGGTGGCAAGTAACCAACAAATCATCGGGGGAAATATTATACTGTCTCGATTCATGTCGGAGCTCAGTGGAGTCAACGGTTATGACATGTGCAAGTCCCCGCTGGAGGAGAACAAGCTCATAATACTGTCCCCTCTTGGTTCGTTCATCTTGTCGTATCCCGAGGGGGTCCTCCAGTTCTCAAGGCATCCATGACAAAACACAGAAATCCTACAAAACAGCTGCAAACCAAAAACAAGAAAAGATGCTCCTGGTGGTGAAAGAAGCAAAATGAAATCCTCAACACGTTTAAAAAACACAATAACTGTATTTACGCCATCATGAAGGACCAGAAGAGCCGAGATGATGTTGCAGGTCATGACTCGGGGGTGTGCTGAGGCGCAGGTTGGCATGGTGACGGTGACAGGCAGCAGGCCATCCTCCAAAGCTATGGCACTCTAGATTGAATTTCCAGCAAACCTCCATGTCGGCCTCTGGCTGCCCTGCCCCTCTCCCCACCTTCCTCCTCGGCCCTAGGCGCCCGTGGCCCCGTCCTAACGGATTGTCTCACGCCTTTGAAGTGCAGAGGGAATCTGATTTGAGCCGCCTCTGCTAAATTGTTACACAGCCAGCCTGCCCACCCTGATCTAATCAGCCAATTGCATGCTGCTGATTGTAATTGGATGAATTCCCTCGCAGGCTGTTAGGGAAGCAGGGAATGGCGGTTCGAGGAGGGTCACTAGGCCCCAGGGATGAAGACAAATAGAGGAATTACATGAGCCAGGGATGAAGATGAAGGGGGTGATGAAGAGATGAGAGGAGGCTGAGCAGTGTCTCAATGGCCCATTAGGAGACAAGAGGCTGACAGGGGAAAAGGTAAAACAGCCGAGCTGTCTGACTGACGAGCCGGCACCTCAGTCTGATCCAAAATCTAATTACACCTGGCTCAGTTGAACCAGTCAAAGGATCAGAGACAGGTGAACCTGCAAGAATATAACGAAACTTGATGCTGTTTCCTCTTTGAATTAAACTTATGAAGCCACATTTTTATAACAGGAAGTAGTTACAATGTTTTACTAGTTTCAGCTGTGGCAGGTGGTAGAAAAAAATTTGTTTCTCTTAGTTAAAAATCATTAAAAATCTAAACAGTAAAACTTGCTTTAGTTTCAACTATTCATTATAATCACATGGTGGCTATTTTTCATCACTTACATGCTGAGTAAGTGAAGTTTTGATGCCACTATGATGTTATATTTATGTGTTTCTGGTTCTAAGTTGTATATATGAAAATAAATGTATTATTATGCCTCTTAGTCTTAGAAAAGCTGTAGAGATATTGTTTGGTGAATCTACTGAGGACATTTGACCCTATTTGAAATTCAAGCAACATTTGTTTAATCATTAAGCTACAGCTAATAATAGTCCGCAACTGCTTCCTAGATAAGATTGCTATCTTCACACTTGCAATTTTTGGTATACCCAGTCATTCATGTAACCCTGCAAAAATATTATTAGCTTTCAGAAACTTCATAGCTTGCAATAATATTATGTTGTGCCTAGCTAAATGCTTGTTTTTGCAATAATCTTACTGGAGCTAACTAACTATCCTATTTGTTTTTGTAACTTGAACATGACCAGACGTCCCTCTTGGTTTCCACTGTTGAAAGTATTTTCATTGCCAATGAGAAGTGGAGTAATTATTAATAAAAACAACCCTTCAGATATCTTTAATTGATCTTATAGCCTCAAACACAACAGTGTGATATTATAACAACAGCTACTTCCAAACTTGAGCATGACATCAAATGGAAGTAGCTGTTGTGTGAAGATGCTCAGATGAAAAAATTGTAAACAAACATAGGCTCCCAACAATTTTCAAAGACATCAGTCCTCTTAAAGTTGAAGGTAACACAACATTCTACTTCCATGAATTATACAGGAGGACTTTCCGGATGAACTCATAATAGAAAGATCAAAATGTTCTTCTCCATAATCGTCTTCCATTCAAAACACACATACACACACACACACACACACACACACACACACACACACACACACACACACACACACACACACACACACACACACACACACACACACACACACACACACACACACACACACACAGTGATACACAGCATCTTGGGAATCTCAGGGCTGGATTTGACAGTGTTATACAGGGTTAACAAAGATCGGACCATTGGATTCCTCCTGGCTTTGCAGAGAATCACTCTGAAGCTTTGTTGAGCCGTAACACTCTTGGTGATGTCTTTGTCAGACTGACACATATTCTTTGAGATCCATATCTGTGAGCAGAACTTGATATTTTGTCATAGATTATGGAGCTGGTTCTGTATATCCTCTAGATTTTGGATGATCAGTGTGAACAGTATAGTGTGTACTGAAGCACACATGTGTCTGATTAAATGGGGCAGACAATCCTCCTTCATGTTTACACAGTACCAGGCTGGATTCATGGTTTCTTTCAGATCAGACTGATAGATGTGTGTATTGATCTCTAACATATTTTCTGTGTCTTATCTCTAGGCGGACCTCAGTATTAACTTGCAGGATGACAGCAGCTTCTTCTACGGCGTCTCCAGTCAATATGAGAGCTCTGAGAACATGATTATCACCTCATCCACCAAAGTCTGCTCCTTTGGAAAGCAGGTGGTAGAGAAAGTAGAGGTAAGACATGGATGGATACGTGGGGTTAAAGCTCCTGTGAGGAGTTTTTAACTGGTTATGAAATGGACTGAAATTAACTGTGATGCTTTTTTATGACCTTCAAAAGCAATTGAGACCATTAGCATGAGGACTGACAAAGTTTATATTGTAATTTTTAATGCCTGTAAGCGCTGTGAGAGGAGTTGGTGTTCCACGATGCAATTACAGTGCATGGAAGAAAATCCCCTTTATACTTTCTCCACAGCATGCCACCCTGCATTGATGCAGTCATTTGAGGTAAAGAAGCCCAACAGGTTACTGTGTATACATAAACATACTTTCAGAATTAGACTTTTTTGATCGATTAGAGGAAATATTCCAATCATATGAGATGCTTGATTTCTGATTTTGACGTGCAATAAGCCAAAATCAGCATTTCAATTTTCTGTTACCTTTTCATGTCCAACTGCTTTCAGTATTTATATTTTTGATTGTAAAAATAACATTTTAACTTATCAACATGAACAACATTTTTTTTTATAAACATATGTTTTATTGATTAACACATTTTTTAAGGGTATTTACAGAATGTATCAAAAATGTACAGAAAACACATAACACCCCCCCCCCCCCCCCATATTGGCAGAATATTACATATATAAAACACATACAGAAACTGTAAAAATAAATAAGTAGGAGTAACGCTTAAATTGTACATTTTCAGAAAGTTCTAGACAAAACCTTCAAATGAAATAAAATGTCATTAAAAATAGTAATAATGATAATCACATCACAGTTCCTGCACTTCCTCAATGTCAACACTTTTTATGAAATTTAAAAATGTCTCCCAGATATCAATAAACTCAGAAGCCTTCTTCCTTACAACATAAGTAAGTTTTTCAAGAGCTAGACCTGCTGTTAATTAACAACATTTTTAAATTTCCACTCTTATTTTTAATCTCTCCAACTATTTCTCATAATTTCTAACAATTTATTCTGAATTAATCTCATCCTTGAGGTATGAATTTGTACTGATTACAGGAGGGGCATATTCCCATTTTAAGCCATTCTGGAAACATATATAAACACAGCATATTCTACAGCCTTCTCTATTATGAAAGGTATAATGACCAGGCTGATAATAATGCAAAATGTGTGTTTTCCTTTGCTTCTAAATGCAGAAAAAAACAATCATGTTAGTTTCAGTGTTCCAATAAATCCAGTGTTTTAGAAGTAGGGTTCCTACAGCTTTCAGCCATTAACAATATACACTTTGTGGTCAGAGTGTAAGAAGCTTGCATCACTGATTGCCTGGTAAATGTGTGATATTTCCACATTGAGAGGTCGTGACCACGTCAAAAAACCACTATTATCACTCTGAGGAGTGAGTAACTGCTGCTGGTAGGGAGAGATTCCAGTCAGTTACCACTGATCTGTGGTCAGGAAACTGACGTGATCTTCAAATCTCCCCAGCATGACTAACTGTTATGCTTCCCGTTAACTGGACACAATAGTGGCCCTGCCCTCAACTGCTGCTGATGGATTGTACAATAAATGCATACACACACACTCCAAGGTAGAGCCATCTGCCTCAGTGTGCAACATGATATTTAATGGCTACACGATTAGATTATGGTTGTCACAAGAAATATGTTTATTGTGCTTTTTTGGCATGCCATACGCTGCATTAGGTTTATTATATTACACAAATTACAGCCTATATTGGATATGTTCATATCTAATGTATTTAATCCAATTTCAGTGGAATATGCATCCCAATTTTTTAACAGTAGATTTCACATTTTCTCCTGTAATGTGTTTTAAATTCTCTTTACATGTGATCTATGTCCTCATATATTGGACTGCATGTCTTATTGCTTATTGTGTATGTTTTCCCAGACGGAGTACGCACGTTTTGAGAATGGGCGCTACGTGTTTCGAATCCACCGCTCCCCATTATGTGAATACATGATCAACTTCATCCACAAGCTGAAACACCTGCCGGAGAAGTACATGATGAACAGTGTACTGGAGAACTTTACTATCCTACAGGTACACACAGGAAAACAAATACAGACGTGTGTTTGCTGGTGCTTTAGTGTTTTTGAATGCTTGTTGCTACTCTGCTGTTGTAAGTTCAGTTTCAAGGGTATCCTGTTAAATATTAAAAATGTATTAAGATAGTTTGTGAAATACATTTAATCTCCTTCTTGCTGAGATCTACAGCTCAAACCACTCTCATACATTTAAGCTTCCTTTGAAGTTGCAGCAAGCCAAAGTTTTGCTTTACTTGCTTGCTTAAATGCTCAAAATCAAGGGAAATGCGAGCCTTGTCCTGTCTACAGAGATGGATATTTTTTCACACCTCTACTAAACAGTGGGTTAACTCAGGAGTACTACATTAGCCCTCCATATTCTAGAAACAGTTATACTGCATTAGAAATGCTTTTAGGCAGATTTATGAACCATTGTTAAGAACCAGGCTAGCTGTTTTTGTGCTTATCTCATAGACTGTATAAAATATGGATGCAGTATCCGTGACGTCACCCATCTGTTTCTGAAGCGCTGTTTAGAGGCCAATCGGCGGCGGCAGCCATATTGCTGCTGTCGAGCGATTGTGGCGTAAAGAGGCGGGCTTTGAGCCTCCTAGCCAACAGCTACAGTGTTCCCGCCTGTCAATCAAGTCAGCTGTGTCTCTCATTGGAAGACTCATAATCTTAATATCTTCAAAATTGCCACGTTAGAAAAAAATTCACCCCCCTCACAGTGTGTGCCGACCCAGAAATTAGCTATTCAGACTACACTCGTCTTTTGTACCAGGCTGTAAACATGTTTATTTCTGCTGTAAAGATCGTCTTTTTTGAATTGGTGTGTATGTGGTTTCCAGTACTTCCGGAGCCAGCCTCAAGTGGATCCTTGATGAAATGCAGTTTTTAGAACTTCTGCATTGGACTCATATTTTTAGACCGGAGGTTGCCGCCTGGTTTATCCTTAGTTAGCTAACCTGCTGGTAGCTTCAAATTTAGCACACTATTCAAGAATGGTCTCAAGTTTTTTTTTACCTTACCAGAACATTATTGTTACCAGATGTAAAACCATTGTTCTTCAGGCTATAAAGAAGTATGAATGGAAAACATGTAATCCCATTCACTGTTAGCGGACAACATTAGCTCTGTTTCCATGGATTCTCAGAAAATGTTGCTTGTGGCGAAGGTAGATAAAAAGCTTATTCTGACTTAAATTAATTTGGATATGAATCATTGTCTGCAACACCTTCATGAACTCACTGTCCCTCATCATTCATGTAGTTCCTTTCATACCACAGAGAGATGATAAGAAAACACAGGGCCACACAGACCTTCAGTAGACTTAAGTGTGAATATATTTTTTTCAATCTCAAAGTGCTTTTTGCAGGCATCACACTGTCGTAAAAGGGTGTGAAACAGGAGAAAAAGCTGCTTGGTGTCTGAATGAATAAGGTGGTGCTGTAATAGTTCCTCTGGGTATCTGTGACAGACCATTAACAGCTGGCAGCAATCTTTCCCTGCCTATGAAAAGCAATTTGTACAGTTTCTTACAGAGTTGAAACATTTTGTCCATTCCACTGCAAGCCGTACTTTTCTGAATGAGCCCATGTGCTCCTCAGAGAGGGAAGTGAATAGAGTGGAGTGTGTCGCCATGGTAACAAAGTGGTCCTCAACACCAGGGTTCAAAGACATCGGTGTCCCTTCCACTGGCGGCTGCATTCCTACTCCGCCAAGGGACAATGACCATATTGAGCCCACACTGACGACTACATGGCAGCATGTCATTAGGTTTCTCAATGGGCTGATTTAGCTCATATTAGCCATGAACAGCTCATTAACAGATGTCCACACACACACAGACAGACATGCACACACACACATAGACAACAGACACATGCACCCACAGATTCCACAATGTGCGGCTGAGCACAATGGATCGATAGGCCTCATGTAACAAGTGCTGTGTCCGGTGCATAATGAAGTGGTGAAGTTGTGTGCTTGTTTATGTCCACACTCATTGTCCTGTGTTTGCATTTACACATTTTAATACAACAAATTACAGAGCATTTAAACCACAAGTGTACTACATTGTTAAATATTCACTTTACGTAAGTGTGTTGTATGAGGTCATGTTTAAGTGGACCTGACATTTCTATTCACTTTTTCAGTTTTCTATCTATTTATTGTAGTATTGTCATGTTGGCATATAGTAACTTTCAAAGAAGGATCTTGCAAATAGAGGAAGATCTTGCTGTAAGAGGACTGAAGTTAATTTAAAGCTCCTCTGCAGAGTTTTTAGTTGGTCATGAAACAAGCTTAAATTGATATTTATGCCTCTTTATGACCTACAAAAACAAACAACACCATAATCAACAAGACTAACATCAATCAATCAATCAATCAATCAATCAATCAATCAAGCTTTATTTATATAGCACCTTTCATACAAATCAAATGCAACCCAAAGTGCTTTACAGCGATTAAAAAACAGGAAAGAAGCAAAAATAAAACAATGGCAAGACATTAGGGGAAGATAATAATAATAATAATAATAATAATAATAATAATAATAATAATAATAATAATAATAATAATAATAATAATAAATGTATTAAAATAACATAAATATAATACAATAGACTCATGGACACCAAAAATAAAATGTGTGTACCTAGAATAACTTAGAGCATCAAAATTAAGAATACAAATAGTTAAAATAAATGTCAATGTCGTCATTTTTCAAAAATGGTTCCAGCTTTATACTTAATCTTTTTCCACAGCAAATATTCTCGATTAAGGATTAATGTAACTGATTAAATGGAGCAAGGTGAGTTTTTTTGCAAAGTCATCAAAGAGAAAAGATATATTGCTTCGTCCACAGAGGGCGCCAAAATCAACACCAACCGAAAGTTCCTTACAGGTGCTTTAATGCAATAATTTCACTGGTGTTAGTTTTTACACTTAACTAC
The DNA here is from genome assembly GCF_009762535.1 of Notolabrus celidotus. Classification (NCBI taxonomy): domain Eukaryota; kingdom Metazoa; phylum Chordata; class Actinopteri; order Labriformes; family Labridae; genus Notolabrus; species Notolabrus celidotus. Next base: position 28,863,549 of record NC_048277.1, read on the forward strand.
AATTCTAAGGGATTTCTGAAAATGTGTGAAGCCAGGATTCTTCTTTTAGATGCAAAAAAATGCTACACAATATTAGATAAATACTACATTATATCAAGAGTTTTCATTGATATCTGTAGTCTTTTTTCTTTTGTCATTCAACTTTTTATTGCATTTTTTTCAGTACTCTGTTCACCCCAAGTTGACAAATTATTTATAAGTTATACAAAAACAACAAAAAGAAAATAGAAAAAAACCCATATAATAATGATAGTAAAAAAAAATAAATAAATAAAAAAATAAAGATAATAATAAAATAGCATTCCTAATTTTCTTGGTGATGTTTAGAGGTTAACATATATAGTATTTCATGTCACAATATTACATTTCATAATCATACATGATGTTCATCAGACATAGAGGACCAATTATTTGGACATCGGATACCATAGTCACCTTCTCCAATCATTTCCAGATAAGGACCCCATATTGATCTGAATACTTTAGTGTCATTATTGATTCTGTAGATAAGCTGTTCAAATATATCTGTAGAGTCTTATGGTTATTGTTTGACCCTCCTACTCTGCAAATTTCCCTGGAAACCATAGACTTGTTAATTCCCCCTATTTAAACACATGGTTTTCTTGTCTTTTTCCCCTCACAGCATAATTGAACATTACCTCCTGTGTTTGTCCACAGGTGGTGACTAACAGGGACACACTGGAGACCCTACTGTGCATAGCATACGTCTTCGAGGTGTCCAACAGTGAGCACGGTGCACAGCATCATATTTACAGGCTAGTCAAAGACTGACACAGTTGGAACTTACCTGTTTTTAGACCCATTGTAGCACCTCAGTGAACAACTACAGTAAACAATGGACTACTTCCTCCCCAAGCTTAAAGCTGAAACCATACGAGTCGATCAGGAGCCCAGATAAACACTGGCTTTGTTAGCGCACCCAGGAACACTACTACTGCTGAGGAAGAGGAGGATTTGGGATTACAGAAGCTGAAACAGGCTTTGTGTGAAAAGTGGCAAAAAAAAGAGGACCATGATACGCTGTGGTCTCTATACCAAAGGAGCCAAACCAGACCTGCATGAGAAAGTTGTTGAAAGTTGGTGGTGTTTTTCATCTCATTTTACTTGTGCTTGTTTTTGATTTAAATTCTTATACACACATGCATGTGCAGGGGATGTTTGCTACAGAGGAGTTTGGCTGCCTCAGGATGCCCCCTAGTGACTTCAGAATAAATAACAACTGGGAAATCTAAAACAAGTAGACAGAGAATCCCTGCTTTGCACATCCAGAAAAATATCACTGTTTTTGGTGCCATTCTTTGTGTTATTTGAGAATTTGAGAAATGATGTACAGTGTCAGATACACCTCCTCTAAACAGATTTATAAAGAAAAGAGGCTAAATGATTTAAAGAGTTATTGTATTCACTTTGTTTGATGTTTAATGTTAAATGTTTCTTGTATTGTCTTAATGTTTCTGATTGAAATGATCTGACTACATCAAAAGGCACATATAACACTGCTAACTTGAACCAGATTTAGACCTGTAAGCTGATGACAGAGGTTGTCTGTAACTGAAACTTGCCCTGAAGTGTCAGATGAAAATACAAGTGTTTCTTACAAAGCTCCTCTGTTGCTGAGTTTGTTTCAATCTGTGAAAGATGTCATAAATAACTGCAAAATATGATGCACTAGTACCGTAATTTACATTATCTGCTGTTTTTTTTCAATGTAAGTCATTTTATTATCATTGATATGTATAGTAAATTATAAATTGAGAACAGACTACATTTTATAGAGGACTTTAACCCATTGTTTCAAAGAAGAAATCATACTACAGCAGGTTTTTGGTATTCTGTTTCTTCACGGAGTATGCAAAGGTAAGTGTATTTTGTTTTAATGGGAATTTTTGAATGCTTCACTTTTTATATTGTAGACAGTGAAAATGAAGAGGCTGCTTGCAGGTGAAAAAAAAAAATGTAAAGCCAATTACAGATGCTGGTGGCTGAGCTACAGGATAACAACAGAACTCACAGGTACGTTTTTAAGAGATGCAAAGTTATTTTCTATAGTGATGGGAAAAAAACAAGGAATTTGTGAGTTCAAAAGCCATTTTCAGTCTTAACAAATGTTAAAAATATCAATGAAATGTACAGTGATTTTAAAATGAAGGTACAATAGCAAGGCTTCACATTTGACTGGCTGGTTCAAGCCAAAAAATGTCTGATTGATGTAGAACAATTTTTACCATTAGATAAATGCTTTTGGGAGACAGTTAATCTAATCACCGTTCATTTAACATTTGTAATCACACTCAGCTCTCTGTGTAGTATGTGTTGAGAAGTTACTGTAGGGGAAATATGTAGCTAGAGACCTCTGCCACCTGGTGGTCATAACTACTCATTACACCCTTACTGGAGGCCACCACATGTGACTGCCAGTATAATCCCATATAATCCATCAGTGTTCCAAACCAAAAAACACGTTTTGGTGTGAAACCCTCACTTAAAGCCTCCTACTCTCTAAAGTACCCTCACTTTAAATAAAAATACAACAAAATAAAACAAAAGCCTATTATTTCACTGGTCAGTCTGTTGTGAACCAGCGATTTAACCACTCCACACAGGTAGAATTGTTACATTATACAGCAAAAACTAATAAGCATGTGCAAAACATTTTCTGTAAATAGAGAACATCTGTTTTGAATGTGTTAACAGAAACGTGGTATAGAATCTGGCACCCCCCAATTTTGGGGGGTTAACAATGGCTGATTAAATGCAATGATAACCTTCCATTTTGAACATGTTTGACTTCTAGTAAAAACCATTTGTGCAGAGAAATGTACCAATAAACAGTAGGCTTTATTCCCAAGACTGTACAAGCTCTGTATCCAAATGGGTTTCTTTCATCTCCTTTTACCTCTCAGGTGTAAAATGAGAATGTGGCCCTGTGGTGGAGAGACAAGCTCACAAAAGGGTGACGGAAACAGCCTAACAGGTGTAACAAGCCCAACACAAGGCAGCAAAATGTGGATTTCTAATAATCCTGTTTGAAGTATCAGGCAGATTGGAACAGTTTTGGCAATTAACTCTCATGTGTCTGACCTGGATGAAACAGACAGAGAGAACTGTGCTGATGTAATACCTGTATAGCTGCTTAAAGTCATGAAGAGGGGTACCCTCAAAGTCTTAATAACTAAGGGATAAATGTATAAAAATCAAACAATCTTTCATATAGAAAAAAACAGCTAACTTTAAATAATGGCTCAAAATAGCAGGAACAACTTTCCCTCCAATCTGGAAAGAAAAAATAGAAACCAGAATACTCCACTGATGTTAGCCCATAAATAACAAGGAAAAACTTTCTTATTCAAACATAGAGATAAGAAACATTAGTTTTAAATGGATGCTTTTAAGGTCAAAAAGTAATTTTTATCTCGTTTTTAAACTTACATTGACAGAAAATGATCAAAGTGAACAAACATTTAGCTAATTACTGTAGTATATTGTATTTGAATGATAAAACTTATGTGGAAGAAGTGGATTTTGTGGCTTTAGTGTCCCTGTAGAATATCTTTAAATAGTTGTCTTTTGAATTTGCTTAATTTTTCACTTTTAAGTAGTTTGAGCTACTCTGTAATAAAGTTAGTTTCTTGCCCTTATGGCTCCAGCAGTCCAGCCTGGGCACCTCATTTGCAGGGCGGGGTCTTCCCCTCCTCCAGGTGCGTGTCTGTGCCAAACCTGGACAGCAGGCACCAGTAAGAAGAGCCCACTGCTGACTCTCCTTCATTCCTGTCAACTCCAAGTATCCAACCTCCCAGAGATGTCAGTGCTTCGTCGAGATAGTCATTTAAAATGCTCTAATTTACATTACGCGCGATGAATGTCACGTGGGGTTTGCTGACGGTTTTGGGTCTGGTGTGTCACACTGAGTCGAGGTGCTCACCGACCTCTTACTACAAGAACTGCTGGATCAGACGCTTCCCGGGAATTTTCATCGACATCGAGGAGTCTCAGAGGAGAGGGGCTCAGCTGCTGAAGTCTTACCTGGAGGAGACTGCGCTCAAATGCAGCCGCACCTGCTGCCTCACCAGAAACTGTGAGTAAATCTGCGCCATTCATTCTACTGGTGAACTTATCTTTTCCCCTCATTTTTTAAAATAGCTAATTATATCTTCTTTCCTCTCTCAGTCTCCTGTAATCTGGCCATATTTCATTATGAGACATCTCAAGAAAACGTGAACTGTTTCCACCTGCACTGTCCAACACTGGAGAGCTGTATCCTCAGCCATAGAAGAAACGTGGTGCTCTACAACATCACAAAGGGTAAGTCAAGTCAAGTTCAGGTTAGGAACTCAAATTCACAGATAGGCCTATGTTTAAAGTGTACAACATGCATAAATCATCATCCCAACCTCATTACATACCTTTAAAAAGTGCATTAAATACAACAAAACAAGATAAGATAAGATATTACTTATTATTGATCCCCAGGGAGGAAATTCAGTTGTTGCAGCAACCCAGACAAAAGTACAATCAGAACAAGTTTATTTTAGTAAAATAAAATAAGTAAAAATGAAAATAGATAAATCAGGATAGAATAAGATATAATACAGTTTAGATATATACAAATGTTACAATGGAATTTAGATAAATATACATGCTACAAATTGATTAAATAAAGTAATTACAGGCAGTAAATGCTGCATTGTACTAGATCTACACGTCTTTGAAACTAAGTTAGCAATTCCCTTATACATATGCTCTTAAATACTATTTAAAAGGTAGGTTATTTTCTGTCACTTTAACTTTTACCCCATAGCATTCCAGAGGGGTGTGTTGTACAATTTCCTTAATTTGTCAGAACATATTTACATTAGGTCTTTACTTGAGATTGAATTATACAAACAAAACGTGTGATCAGCCTGTATATTTGTGACCACACAGTCAAAATGACTTGGTTAAAACATCTTGGACAGGTGACAGCAGTAGCTCATTCTGTAAGGACTTAGTTTGGGAACTGGAGGGTTGTTAGTTGAATTCCAAATATGGCCCAAACTACGGGAGTACGGTGCGGTTACTAGAGAGATGCGAGTTTACTTCCAAGGCATTTCAAGGATTTTTGAGGCACTGCAATATGTAGACTTTGTAAAGTTGTGAACACTGAAAATAACTAACAATTCTCCACATTAGGCTCTTAAATTTCTTAAAAATGAAGTGTGAATATTTAAAAGTCACTATTTTTAATCACATTCAGAGCGATATTTGTGATCTTTTCCACTTTGTTATTGTCGTGACATATATTTCAGTAAAAATCACTGTTAAATATAAATCTAAATGTTAAATTTAAATGAAAAAATTTGATTGTTAAATATAAATGTTAGATATTAAATCTGACTGTTCAATGTTAAATCTAAATCTAAATGTTTATTGTTAAATATAAATGTTAAATATTAAATATAACTGTTAAATGTTAAATGTTGAAGCTCCTGTGAGGAGTTTTTGAGTGGTCATGAAATGGACTGAAATGAACAGTGATGCCTCTTTATGACCTAGAAAAGCAAACAAGATTGTAAGAAAAGGTATTGATCATTTCTGTTTTGTTATTTTAAAGCCTGAAATCGCTGTGAGAGGGTAGGTGTCAGATGAGGTGATGGACAGCATGTCACGAAAAATCCTTTTTCTGCAGTAAATATTCTTAATGAGTGAAATAGTTGACTGTTAGTTGAAAGCAGGAGGAGATACCATAATTTACACATGTACAGGACAAAATAAGCAAGATCACTTAGTGCACAGGGGGGCACCAAAGTCAACACAAACAGAAAGTTCCTCACAGGAGCTTTAAATAGAAATGTTAATATTAAATCTGACTGTTAAATGCTAAATCTAAATCTAAATGTTTATTATTAAATATGAATTTCAAATATTAAATATAACTGTTGAATATTAAATCTAAATGTTAAATGTTAAATCTTAATGTTAAATGTTAATGTTAAATTTTGCTCTGTGATCAAGAATATGTAGATTATATGCAATTTTGCACTGGCATCCAGCAGAAATACTAAAATAAAAGCTTCATAAAGATGTGTGGAGATATATGGAGAAATGTTGCTGTTTTTTTCCAGTGTGCATAACTTCACAAACAATGCCCCATACTGAACCTCTTACCACTTGGGCACTCGTTGGTGTGCACCCCCCTAACTCTGACATGATCCTATTTGTGTGTGTGCATGAATCACAGTATGAATCATGGCTGTGTGTGGATGGCATCTTCAATAACAGAATGAAAGTTTAGAATTAAGTACCAGGTTGCTACTTTTAGCAAAGTAAAGGACGTTAATACCTAGTTTAGAAAAGTGCAAATTCACTTCATGATGTCGTCATTAGTAAAGTCATAAGTGAAGAATCTTTGGTTTCCCAGGTGTGGATCCTGACCTGTTGGTGTTTGGAAAGTACTTCACCTCAAATGTTCGAGTGTTACCTCACCACTACAGCCGAGTCAACGCCTCAGAGCTGCTGTCCACAGACAAACGGTATTTCATCCATCCACCTCCACCTGCTGCACATCCGCTAACTTCCGCACCAACTGTTAAACCCACAGCCTCAGAAAAAACAGCACTCACCACTACCACGACCACCAAAACTACCATCTCCACCCTCTCTACCTCCACCACAGCTCTGCAGAGAACCAGTCAGCCAACAACAGTTCCCTCAACTACAGGCGTCTTATTTTCAACTCCCGAGACTCTGCTAGATTCAGGGAGCCATGTGCAAACAACAACCCCTACCATCTCTGTTTCTTCTCCTGCCCCCAGCTTCACTACTCCATCTTCATCCACCAGAGCATCTACACCCAGCCCACACAACCCCAAAACCACTCCTGCCTTTTCCACCACAACATCACAGCCCTCCTCAACCCCCACCCATCATCACAAAACCACCTTCTCTCAGATCCCCACCACAGTTGGTATGGGAAGTATAGAAAGCAGCAAGCAAAACCCGAATGACACCAAGGGCAGCCTGGGGAGGAACCACACTGCAGGCGGTGAGGGAGGACAAGGTATCAGTGGAGAGGACCCTTCAGAGGATTTTGTTCCTGGTTGGCATGTAGCCACTCACACCCTGCTGGTCGCTGTGGTCGTCTGTATCACGGTGCTGCTGAGCTGCTGCTGCTCCTTTCTGCTGGTGGTGAGCTGGAGGGGTCAGAGGAAGAGGATGGGGCGATATCGGACATCGTGGAGAGGGAAACGAGGCTCCATGCGTCTGATAAAGTACGTGCTGGTCAGAGAGAACACCTGAGAGTCAAACACTAAAGTTGGCACATTTCTTTTTTTTATTTCTTCCCAAAGATGGTTTCCATGATTTTGACATCAATTAGAGTTTGTGTACTTTGAATTAAAAGCAAGGACTTTTCTTTATACTGCTGTCTTTTAAGCAGAGAGGAATGAATCTGCTCTCAACAGCATCATCTGAAAGCGACTGACCACTTTTTGGCGCCTCTGTTGCAGCCAGCAGTTAAGAAGTAGAATGAAGTTGGCGTTGAAGGACTGCACCTAAAAGCAGATTGTTAGCTGCAATTACTCTGAGGAACTTGTTCGTGGACTTTACTTAAAGTCCCAGGATTACTTTACCATGGATTGTATTCTGCTGCTTTTGCTCTCCACACTTCCTGTTTCTCTCTTGTATAGGCAAAGCCTGATGAAACAGCAGAGGATGAAACAACAATAAGAACACTCGCAAAGGGAGTGAGGTATCTTATAGCTTACTGTAGTTAAAGAAGCTGAAATCGTAACTACTGTGATTTTTCCTTTCACGTGTGACGCCATGACTTTTTTTAATTTTAGTTTTATATTTTATTGATTGGACAGCTGTAGATAGACAGGATGTGTGAGGATTAGAGAGTGGGGGAAGACATGCAGCAAATGGTTGCGGCCGGGAATCGAACCGGCGACTTCTGCAACAAGGACTATTGCCTCTGTATGTGGGGCACTTAGACCGTTAGGCCACCAGCTCCCCAGACGCCATGACTTTTGACAGGAGCTGAACTAAGCCAGTACACATTATAAGGCATTTTGCCTGAAGTTACATGATATGATTTCCATTTGGCTTACCTTCAGTTTGATGTATTTCAATGAGTCTAAACCAACCATGATTCCACAGCTCTAGGATGTTTATTGGTCTTAAGTGGAGCTTAAAGGCTGCTGTCACAGGGAGGGAAAAAAAAAGTGTTTCAGCTCAAGGGTTGTTCAGATGGTCAACTACGTGTGAAGATGGACCACTCTTTGCCTTTAGTGTTTAACCCTCATCTCCTCCGTGCATCAGATTTCTCTTGATCTGAAAAAGTAAAACTCTCTTAAGAGGGTGAAGTACTTTTCAACAACCTGCCGCTGAAAGCTTCCTTTCACTGAGGTGGCGACCCTCGACCTGACGGTGATAAGAGCTGGATGGGAACTGACTGAATGAGGCTTTTATTACATAAAAGCTTTAACTATCGTGTGTGCAAACTTCACAGAACTTTTCAACTCCAAAGAGGACACATTAGACTTTTATTTTTGTATAAAGACATGATTATACAGATGATGTGGCAGGAAAAATAAATACATTAGAGAGACCCTAACAGTTGTGATGTCAAGATTTATGTTGGATCAGATTATTTACAGGATCCTCTCTGTGTGTGACTGGAAGTAACTGAAAATATTACAGTGGACCTTTGTCATCATCTTGCTATAAATTTAGTTCTACATGAATCTATATTACAGGTTGAGTACTTTCTTCACAGCCTCTTTGTACTCCAGCATGCTGCTCTCACTCCCCCCCTCGTTCTTCAAGCGTGTGACAGAGTCCTTATACTCCTGCACTTCTTTTCTCCCCAGCAGCTGCTCTCGCACTTCCTCGCCTTCTCCTTCGACGGCCACTTCCATTCGCGCTAGAACATCCAGGAGATTCTTCTGAGACGGGCTGTCGTCCCAGCTGTACTCCTCCATGTCTGCTACGGTCTTCTCAGCCTCCCAGAACTCGGTTTTCTGAAGGAGGAGAAACACAGTTCTTATTTGTTGCTTTTACATGGAAGACTGCAAAGCAAAGAGTCATCCAACCTGACTGAAAACAGGTATTCATGTTCATGTGTGGTGCAGCGATCACGTCACATTAAAACTTTGATAACATACATTTAGAAAGACCTAGTTTAGTGAACTCAGTTGTGCGACAGATGTGAAATATAGGGGTCCTTTGATGCTCCTCTCACAGAGATAGTGTTTCTCCATACGTAGCTCTTCATCTGCTGCCTGTGTGTGCTGTCATCATGCTCTCTTTAGAACAATACAGCTCACTGTGCTGCAGCTTAAAGCAGGGCAGCCTTCGCTCTCTTACTCTCCAGGTGTTTGAGGGTAATGACCATCATTACCTCTGTACATATCTGACCCACAGAACTTCCCGTCTGCAGCAATCCAGTGAGAAGCACCAGAAAGCTGGGATTAGATCTAGGACTGTTTTTTGGTTATTTGTTGGACTGTTTGGCTTCATTAGAAAGGAGAGTTGAAGAGAGACAAGAGTTGTGAGGTGTACAGACTGGGGTAAACCATAGACTGTATAAAATATGGACTTAGGATCTGTGACGTCACCCATCTGTTTCTGAAGCGCTGTTTTGAGGCCAATCGGCGGCGGCAGCCATATTGCTTCTGTTGAGCGATTGTGATGTAAAGAGGCTGTCTTTGAGCCTCCTCGCCAACAGCTACTGTGTCCCCGCCTGTCAATCAAGTCAGCTGTGCCTCTCATTGGAAGAATCGTAATCTCAATATCTTCGAAATTGCCGCATTAGAAAAAAATTCACCCCCATACAGTGTGTGCCGATCGAGAAATGAGCTATCCAGACTACACTCCTCTTTTGTACCAGGCTGTAAACATGTTTATTTCTGCTGTAAAGATCATCTTTTTTGAATTGGTGTGTATGTGGTTTCTGGTACTTCCAGAAACTGGAGCCAGCCTCAAGCGGATCCTTGATGAACTGCAGTTTTTAACACTTCTGCATTGGACTCATATTTTTAGACCTGAGGTTGCCGCCTGGGGTAAACATGCATCAAAGGGCCGAGGGCCTGGAGTCAAACCTGTGATCGATGCATCAAGGATTGTAGCCTCTGTACATGGGGTGCCTGCTCTACAAACTAAAATGAATTGTATCAGGTTTAAATATAAAGGCGGTGAAATGTGGAAAAGCTCAGGAGGGTGAATACGTGTGATGGTGCAGTCAGTCTGGAATGTTGAGTCTGTAACGTTAGATCTTAAAAGGGGAAGTCGAGTCTTCACAAAAAGCTCTACTGTACAAACAGGGCGGCTTGTTTGTTGCAGGCAGAGTTGAAACCTTCTTCCTGGTTCTTCCTTAGTTATACTATAGAATGAAACATTAATGTAAAAGTGTTGACAGTAGTGACATCCTGTCTGTTATTGCATCAGTAAAGTAGTTCTGTTAACACATAGGATATTTGATGCCTCGTTGGGACACAATTGGGCCTCCTGTTTTCCAGATCGATTCAAGCACCAGCTACACAATGTTTACATTCTCAGTTCAGGGAAAGGACAGGTGTTTGGCAGGGAGGCACAAGCAGTACATACACTGCCTCTAGTGGTACACGCCCCTCCATGTCTGAGGCAGCTTTGAGCAGTCTGCCCTAACGCTGGCCTGGATTAGCACACACTGGAATTAGAAGGAAAGGTCCATCTCCCTGAGTGGGGAGATAAAATCACCTCAGTGGCTGCTAACAATCAGCCTCTTTGTGAGCTAGCGTTACAACCTGAACGTTACGCCGCTCTCACAGCTTCCCCGAGCCCACTGGACAAGCACTGTGCCTTCCATTGTGTGTCCAAAAGGGCAGTGGACAGTGTTCTGCTCTCTGGCTTGGACGCCTTCCCCAAATGAGAGATGTTTTTTAAGCAAAGACGGGAAAAAGCTCCCCGAGGCAAAGGCTGCACAATAGGGAGAGACGTTTTCTTTTATGCGGCTGGCAGTTTGAGCAGTGCCAGGTAATGACCTGGTGGCAGACTTCTCTGATGAGGCATGGTTGGCTTAATGTGAACGAGTATCAGGGTCAACACCTGATAGGGGAGTCTGTTTCCCCCTCATCAGCGAGGAAATGTCAGCAGGACAATGCTGCTGCTGGCTGTCCCTTTGCCCATTCAAGTCTGATACCTCCCTAATGGGCACAGTGCTTCTGATCACAGAGCAAGATAGACTGAGTTTTTAAGTAAGAAGGTACTGAACCTCGTCCCTGGCTATGATTAAATGTCATCAAAGTTGAGTATTTAATTAACAACCTAATTCACACCTGTGAGGCAGGGGTGAATCCAGACAGGTGGCATGGACCCCAAGGTTCAAACCCCAAACCCCAAATATGATGGGCTGTAAGACTTGTCAGAGGCAGGATATGTTAAAATCAATGATTTTAGCTGTTTTAACAGGCTGCTAGTAACTCCCTTTGCATTGTAATGTGGCTCATTTCCCATAGATTTATTTTAAAGTCCTTTAGAGAATAATGTTTAGAAGTTTTATATGTTGCAAATAAAGGGGCAACCTACTGCAGGGGATGTGCAAAAAGCTGCAGTTCCCTATGTGTCCACTTGAGGCTTGCTCTAAAACTCATTCTAGCCTGAGTCCCTATTAGGACTCATACTAAAATGTGTTTTTTCACAGCAAACATGTTTAAAGCCTGGAGAGAAAAAGTCATTTTGGCCTGAATAACTCAGTTCTGGACGAGGTGCTGCAAGTAGTGGGCACTGACAGCGTCTGTCTCGATCTTTATGTCGGTGTTTCTATGACGCGGCGTGGCGTGGCGTGTACGTTTACATATCACAGCCATGCTCAGTCTCTGGAATACGTGTGTAGTAGTGTGAGATTCTGAAATGGAGAATATCGCTGCGACTGTCGCTTATGATTTTCTTCTTTTGCTACTTAATGCAGTCCGCATTTTTGTTCATCTGTTACTTAATACGGTCAGCAAACAGCTCTATCACCACCGTATGGCGGGAATACCGTATAACAACCAGGCACATGTAGCAGCGAAGAAAAATTGTACTGTTAAAATGAGAAAATATTCGCAGTTACTCTTCGATTTTAGTGAACGAATATTTGAAAATCATTGCCCATCCCTAATTAAGACTAAAAGTTAGTAAGAAACCAAGAACGTTTTTGTTTCATGGACTTTAGTTAAATGAGAATAACTTTAATTGACAGCACTAATACATGTGAATTATGCCACATAGCATTTTGTCCATGGTATTATGTAACTAACGAATGCAGGCCCTGTGGCAGCCTTTTATATTGTATCAGTTTGGGTGTTATAATAACAGGATAACAGGTTGTCCCTACAAGAAATGCCAAAAAAGCAGTCTACCTTTAAAATAGCTGCTTGATAAAAGGTAACATAAGGTCTGTCAACAGATTAGAATAAAAGCCAAAGTAACAGGAGACCTGTGACGTCTACATTTCTATCAGACTGAAATGACACCCTTGTGATGTTTCTCTCTCTGCTGTCATCACAGGTTTCTAAATCCAGCCCTGGTAGAGGTGTGGAGGAAAGGTAGGCTCTTTTTCTTTAAATGGCACAGTGGTGATAAGATGAGTCCCATTAGGCTGGCATTTCACACAGCAAAGATCTACAGATTTTTAAAGCGATAGTGAAGTTTGAGTAGGGTCAGTGTTCTTCAGAGTAGAGAAACTCACCCAGGACTCGTGGTAGAGGACGGTCAGCAGGTACATGGCGTAGTCCTGATTCTGCTGTCTGAGTGGACAGCTGTGAATAGACAAAAGATGAGAGTTAAGCATATTTGTATTATTGTTTACTTTGTATTTGTATAACTGAGGAGGGAGTGTTTACCTGTCTGCTTTGATGGTGAGTATGTCAGTGTCTTTGTCATATCGGTCCCCAACGAGCTTGAGCATTTTCTTGCGTGCGTGATCGTCCAAGTTAAGACTGGACAGTTTAACCTAAAAGAGCAATGACAGTATGAGCTCACCATGAGACAAACAACTGTTTACAGGCTGGATGAAAAGACTCATGAAGATGTGCTCTCAGTGTTAGTCTACCTCCTGCTCTAAGCCCTTTAGGGTCAAATCCAACCTCAATTTAAAGGGAGAACAGAGTTTGTTTTGAACATACACAAAGCTCTGACTGAGTGGATTAAATTCTATACTTTCTACTTTCAGATGAAATATCAGGCTGCATGCTATGGTGCAGAGAAACCTGTAAGCCCCTCTCCTCGCAAAAAATAAAGATAGTAAAAAGCAGAGATTACTCCCTGATTAAATTTCGTCATGGCTCAGACTTCTATACTTTGTGCAGCAAAATACATCCATAGGAACTACAGGGTCAATGTGAGAGTGTATATTGTGTATTTAACCTCTCACAAAAACAACATAAAGGTAACATAACTGTTGTGATGAGAACACAGACACTAAATGAGATTGTTTTCTTGACTCCTGGACCACACGCCACAGACTGCTTCAACCCCGTCATAATAAATAAACATCAACCTAACGTCAAGCATGCAACATAAAATCTGAATTCAAAGCCTGAATGATTTTTTTGTTGACATGCCCGTCATGCTGAAAACACGGTCGTGTTCCACTCGCTCGGGATTTGGAACCTAATTGTGCGAGATTTGTGCTCCAATCTGTCTTTCAGCCTAATCCACCTGGATTAATGTCTGGATAATTCCTCCCATGCTGATATAATCTAAGGCAAAGTGTCAGTGGAGCAGATGGCTTGATGGTGGATGATAAAAAAGAGACACATTTTCACCTGCAGAGATGACAAGTTTGTCAAAAGGCAAGTCTTGTTGTTGGTGAACTTACTTTTACAAGTTTGTGAGTAAGGTAGCGATTCAGATAATCTGTTTAAACATCGATTCATCTGTGAGACTGTAAACAACAACAACAGCTACACCTTCACACTGAAGACAGAACGTTTCCTTGATTCCCTGTTCCTTGATTCACAGACTGAACCTGAAGAGTAAATCTTCTTACAGATGGATTGTGGGCGTTATGTTGTTGTTCTATGTTTCCATTTATGGCTCTGCTCTGAGGAGGATTGTATATTGATGGATTAGTGCTGGTTGTGGTGGTGAAGGGATTAAGAGGAACATCAAAATGTAACAACAAATATGTAGATGGTAAAAGGTTTTGTTCCTTTTTTCTGTTCATAAAGGAAAGTTGTAATTAACTAAACACATTCACAAAATAACTGAGGACTTACATTTGAGGATGACATCAACATAGCTTCATCGTGAAGAGTGAAAGAAATCTAAATCTGTGTAATCTCTCTGCAGACTTGATGGCATCATTTCTTAGGTTTGAGGTCACTGGACAATAAACGTCTCTCTGGGACATGATGTGGGCTTGTGATTATGCATCCCTGCAAATCTTTAATCTAATTTTTCATGTCGTGTTCCTCCACTTTCTATACATCGATGAGACACAGATAAAGCTGGGATCATCAGGTGAAAGCTGAGGTCAGAAAGAGGGTGAACTCACTGTGAGATGAATGACGCGAGCTGAAGGGTTTCTGACGGAGGGGCCGGCTGACACGTAGTCTGTGCTCTCCAGTTTGACGGGGAAGTGCTCGTCACACTTGGCATCGGAGTCCAGAGCAGACGGCCACTCTGTGCAGAACGCTGGAAGCAGAGAAAGTTATCTTGAAGTGTGCTGAGTAAGCCAATACAGGTTTGTATTGGGATAAAAATTAAACAACAGCTAAACTAATCAAAGAGGTTTTCTTTTAATGATTAAGCAAAAAATTTACGTTTCAGAGCTTCACAGTGTTTCTTGATGGCTGCCGGAGTCAAATGCAGAAAGTTTGGTATCTGAAAGAGATCAAAGAGAGATTATATGAATGTACCAACCAGTACTGTTGGCGACTTAAGCAAAAGAACAAGACAAGTTATCATTAAAGGTGACATATCACGCTTTTTTCATCAATATATATTGGTCTAAGAGGTCCCCAAAACATGTCTTTAAAGTTTATGCTAAAAAAAACACTTTGAAATCAGATTTTGGCATGTCTGAAAAAACCTCTTCTTCAGTCCTCCTCAGAACACTCTGTTTTCTCTCTGACCACGCCCCCTCAGGAAGTGGATGTGCCTCGGCTGTCCAGCACGTTGATCTAATGTTTACATGTTGGCTGAATATACACGGCTGCTCAGAGATCATGTTACTTCAACCCTCTGAATCTGATCCACAATCCTGACGGAGAGGCGCCTGTAGCAGGACCTTTCTGAAGGATTGGTCATAGATTTAGTGTTTCTTGTTGTTTTATTTATCAGTATGTAGACGTGTGTCTTGGTACACAGCTACGAACATGTAGCTATGTGGCTATGCTAACTAGCGCTAGCACTTATCCATGATAAATAAAAATCATCCACTAGATCTTCAAATCTGCAGACGTGGGGAGTAAAACCGACCTCTGCCAGAAAGGCAGCGGGACCTTTTCTGAAGGATCGGTCACAGATTTAGTGTTTCTTGTTGTTTTATTTGTCAGTATGTCGATGTGTGTCTTGGTACACAGCTACAGCTACAGCTATGAACATGTAGCTATGTGGCTATGCTAAATAGCGCTAGCACTTATCCATGATAAATAAAAATCATCCACTAGATCTTCAAATCTGCAGACGTGGGGAGTAAAACCGACCTTTGTGTTTATTAAGTTTATTTTACTTTATTAAGAATGCTATGCTAATGAGCTGATAAACAACAACATTATAGAGCCATCCTAGAATTCATCCAGTGAACCAGTTTTGTTGTAATTTTGAAAACAGATCTCACATCACAGAATTTATGAGTGTTCACAGAAGACTTGTGATGCAAGATTTCAGGATACTCTGCTTTAAGAGGACAGTTAAAGCAGAAAACAAAAACTACTTTGTCTATCCTTTGAGGATAGGAAATGATTGAATACATACTTATATTTAATACATGTTGATTTGACATGAAATTTAAACCGATGTTCGTAGCATTAAACATAAGTAAGGGATCTATAGTGTTCAGCTCCTAATGGCAGACAGAGAATGACATCAGTACGACAGAGCTCCAGCTGTGCCGGGAAAGTAGTGGATCTGCAAGTGGCTCAAGTCCAGATGTAGCAGCTGGTGTCTGGAAAAAGCAGCTCAATAATCCGGGAACAGAGACACAGTAGAGACATATAGAGCCATTAAGCTATATCTCCATCTATACTGTGAGAGCACCGGCTGGCTACAGTTTTCTGAACTAGTTCTGATGAATACTGTAACTGCTACTAGAATCAGTCTGTTGAAGATCTTGTAAAAAGAGAGAAAAGTATGCACACTAAATGTTTGCTTTTCTTGTCCATCTTTGTCTCGTTGTGTTTGATTCTTGGCATGGTTTGAAAAGTGTCATTGTGTTGTATTCTTGTAAAAATAATAATGTCTGACCTTGAGCAGCTCCAAGTTTCCCCTCTTCTCAGGAGGAACGCCTCCCTTCACAGGGTAACCCATCCTCACAGGCAGCGGGACAGAGCCTGGTCTGAAGGGGGCGGCTGCAGGATAGACTGAAGTCCAGTCCTGATCCTCTGGCATCTTTCCTGTCCTGGGCTCCCCTGGCTGATACAAACACAGGAGACAACAGACACCTTGTTACAGGAAACTGTGAGGTAATCTGTGAGTGCAAGGTCAAGGCAACGTTTAGCAAATAATGACAGTCTATTTTATATGAAACTTCACTCAGTGTGCGTTATATTACTTCCTCAGTTTGATTATTTAAAAGCGGACATAAAAGCTGCACACTTACATCTCTTCTGGGTTTTCTGGTTATTGGTCCTCTTCCGCCTCTCTCCAGATTGTCTAAAATATAGTTCAGATTTCTTTGGTCACACACAATAACTGAAGTAATGTGAAAATGTCCTGAATAAATACGGCATCAGCATTCATTTTCTTGTAACAGCATTTCATTTCATACTGAGAACACCATCACATGTAAAATTATGACATGTTTTGCAACTGTTGTATTGAGGGTTTTTGTATTTGCTCTCTTCTTTGCATTATTCTTTATTCTGTTTTTTATATATATCTTTTAATTGTTTATAATTTAGTATTACAGTTTTACAATTTGCATTTTTTTACATGTTTTATTTTTTTAATTATAAATTATTAAATAAGATAATACAGTTTTTGTTGTTGTTTTTTGTTTCTGTTTTTGCTGTACCTGCCAACCTAAAAAGCAACCCACTCATTCTATTTTTTTGTGTCAAGTTCTTACAGGGTTTTAAAAGTGCTTCAAAATTAAATGTATTGTAGCTACTTTGTAATATCAGAATCAGAAATACTTTATTTATCCCTGGGAAAAACTCACTCATTCAAGTATGGCAGAAAGTCAAACTATTAATAGAAAGAAGAAATAAAATAAGATATACATACGAATAGAATAAAGATAAATAAAATAAAATAATAATAATAATACAGAAGTGCAGAATAGTTATAATTAGCTATGTACAAAAGCAATCTACATCCATTGTATGACTTATATCTCATCTCTTTTGTCTGCCATGCTTCAATCTTTAATCTGTGTTGTCAATGAAAGCTGAAAATGTGTTGATAAGATGATGAAAAACTACTGTCAGCTATCAAAATCTATTTATCAAGTTTATAAAATTTTACTGTTTTGAGTAAGTAAGAAAAATGTTTCTTTGTTCAAGCATTTGACCTGTTACCATGTTCTGTATTTCCCACCTTATGATGGTTAATTAAATACAATTATCTTCTGACGTACACCAAAGTATACCAGTAATCTACCCGTTTCATATCAAACTAATAATCCATTAAAGAAATGATCAGCAAATTGGACATTACTAAAACTAATGGGATGAACCTGAATATAGACAGCCTGATCAACTTAATTCACTTTGACATTTTTCCAAGTTGCTTTAACATGTAGTAAAAGATCCTCGTGCATTTCTTTAATTTGATTTTGCTGCTGTATACCTAGGTTTGTTGTCTGATTCTACATTTGGTTCACTGATGGGTATATATTATGGTAATAGTGTCATAATAGCATTTATAGTATAGTGCCAGGATAAACCATTGCAATAGAGAAACAGACAAATACGAATAATTCTAATTATAAATGTGTCCCCTTATTGTAATTACTCACTTGATCACTAAGTTAAGACACCTAACTACTAAAATATATAACTCTAGGCTGACTGGCCTTGGTGACAGTAATCAGTTAGCTTAGCCTGCAGTTCTCACATTCAGTCTCCGTTAACTATTCATCAGAAACAGGTCAACTCACCTTTATTCCCTTTGGGAGAGTTTGCAGATACAGCCGTGACATATGTCACCCTGCTCATATAATTCTGTAGTCCAAGACCAGCAACATTTATTCGACCTAGAGACAGAAATGCCTTGCTTGTGTGTGAAGCCATGTTTTCTCACAGACTACGGGAAACAGCGAGGGACAAACTGAGCGAATTGCGAGATGCTTAATTTGGTGTGGAGCGAGTACTTAGTGCCCCCTCTGGTGAATGTAGTGGTGTTCATTCAGATCTGTAGTGTGTTTGTGGGATTAAGTTCAAGAACAGAAAGTGATTACAAAAAATAGTGCTCAATAAACAGCAATATATCCACTTTATTTGCTTTTGCAGAGGGACATGTTCAAAACACAAATACATGGTGTTATCAACAGCTGCACCTCCACCAGCTGCTGGGTTTAAGACACGTGTTGTGTTCAAATGTATCCGTAAAATTATGTTTCCGAGGTAGCAAGTCATCAAACAAATGTCCACGATCTCTTCCACGGAAACACACGCACACCAATGCAAGAGTGGGGTCCTGTTTTCGTTTGGAGGCATGTTGGACACACTTACAAATAATTTGTAAGGTATGTGTGGTTGTTTCATCAACAGCGTGGTGCACAGATTACTTAATTTATACTTGAAGTAGTAGTAGGAAACTTTCTGGCGGTAATATGGCATCACCTGGACCCAGCAAATAGATGAGCATGCATGTAAGGTATGTACACTGAGATGTTCATGGTACATATTTCACCGTGTTATTGTTGTCCAACAGCTTCTTGAAAAACTATCAGCTCAGTATAAAACACAGCTGGTGTTGTTTAGTCTTTTCTTGGGACATAGAGGACATTTTAGTACTCCTCCAGGTGAATGCAGGTCTTTTTTTTCATTGCATACATGCTTCCAAAAATATCCAAACATTTCTTAAGTGCATGGTTCACTTCACTTGTGATGGGGGGTCAGAGGTTGCTTCAAGACCTTACTACCTGTGGCTCAACCCCAGTGCTCTAACTGCAGGGTCATTTGTTTAAAATGAACATCAATTTAGGATTATGCACCATTAAGGGCAAGGAAAGTTCAATGTTGTAGGCCTAATAATTTTATTTTTAATATATTTTTAATTGTCCTTGTCTTTTCTGTTTTATTATATTTGTCATTTTAATTGTGTTCTTTTATGCTTGTCTGAATGTTTCCAATGCTTTTAATGTTTTAATGTAAAGCACATTGAGTTGCCCTCGTGTATGAAATGCACTATACAAATAAAGTTGCCTTGCCTTGCCTTACTGATAACACTAGACACAGGACTCCACAAACAAAACCAAAGGATCTCACAATGGAAGGACCACTTTGTATGATATTTTACTTTAGTGTTGGTGGTTGCATTAAATTCTCCTCAAAAAGTAGGGCAAATGCAACTAGTTCAGTTGATCAGACTATACTACTTATTTTGTTTTTTTTCAATTAACATATTGCTTTTTGAGAAAAAATCAGAAACTGTTGCTTGTTGATTCATTAGAAATGTCCCAAGTAATTTACTACAGCAGATGAGTATTTGTGGCCTAGTGCTTCTCTTTTTTGCAATATTTTTGCAGTGAAAATGTTCAATTCTTCACAGGTAGGTCCATCAACAACCTAGGTTTTAACACGGGCTATTTGTAGTGTGGCACGACACTATTGCTTATATCGTGATTGCCACATTTCCTATAATCTTTGAACGCAACATTTGCACAGGCACAAGCAGCGATGCACTTCAAAGGGACAAGTCCTGCAGGCAGCAGCAGAATAAAGGCTCGTGCTTTAATAATAATTTTTAATATTATGGTTTGTTTATTTTTTTAACAGTGGAAGATAATTTAGTGGTTCATGTTTTATTTCACGACTGGATCTATTTTTTTCTTTTTTTTTGGGTGAAAATGAAATAAAGCGAACTTGTTGCCCGGCTTCTTAGATTTTGATATTATTCAGACAATAACGACGATTACAACTTGTTGTGTTTTTGGAGTAAAAGGCAAGAAACATTAGTTAGTAAAAATGTTATATCATCTAATTATTTCAGGGTTTAGCTCAAATGTTGTATTAATTATTTCAAACATTTCTTTAAAAAATCACCTGATATTATTTATTAAACTTACCTCGTGTGTTTTTTCAGACTGCTTTCAGGACGTCAGTCACGCAGAAGAAAGGTAAGGCTATGTTTTTACTTTATTTCAACCCCACGTGTTATCATCGCAGTGTGTGCCAGAGGTCCCACGCGAGGGTCGGTTCAGTTTATCGGAAAAGCAACACAAATAAGCTTTGTAACTTTAGAGTCCAACATCAGCAGCCTGTGTAGTCTGACAGTCCATTGTGCGCCTCTGGACTCTGTAGTTTTTAAAGGTAGAAACTCCATCTGCAGGGAGACAGCAGAGCGAGCGGCTCCTGTCAGCAGTTTGTCTATAGGTGAGGACAGACGTGGGCGAGATGGCTGCTAACAATCAGCCTGCCTCTCTTGTGTCATGATACTTTTTCCGATACATTTAGGAAACAATCCATCCATCTATCACTCTACCTGGTTCACTTTCTTTCTCAGAGCCTCCCTCACCTTTGATACTCTAATTAATTTAACAAAAGACAGCAGGGGGTAGAGTTAGCTTTGACTTGGCTTATGGAAAGTGTTTTTGTCAGGCTCCCCAGGCTTAGTTACAGACTCATTTCTATTTTCAGACAAGAATAATTCATATAACACACCATAGATGACATTTTGTTTATTATTTGAATCTATTTTGCACAATCTACTCTGTAAACTTCCTGTTTTGAAGAGTTCATTTACAAAAACAGATTCCATTTTTATAAATTTTCAAAAAACACATCTCTTTTTGATATAGATTCCTAATAAAGTTACATTTTCAAGATATCTCTGATTAGTAAAGTCATTTTGACTTAGTCAAAGCCACCCAACCTCAGTTGATTGATTATACCAAAAGATAGTATTAGAAAAAAAATGTTTTTTGAAACATTTTTTTTAATTTTTCAAAAGTGAGTTAACTGTTTTTGGAAATTAACTCTTATTCACTTTACTCAATCCCCTGTTGATCATGTTATAGATTTGAAAATTGAAGTCGGTGATGTCTTAAAACTATCAGGACATACATTTTTTAACAATATTATTGTTCAAATTATTATTTGGAAAATATCAGGGCTCTTTTTAAAACAATTTGGGCTTATATCACCTCCGTATAATGCTTGTCTGCACTCTGCATCCCGAAGTAATGTGTCTAACTTTAAACTAACTAAACAGTGAAAATTCTGAAAGACAAGCTGTAAATCAACTATTACCACGGTTGCATTTCTCCAAGCTTAAATCAGTCTTATTTTCCTCTGCTCACATGTTGATTAAGCTTCTGTGACTTTTTGTGTAACTGTTGGGGAAGGTCATCTGCTGTTGCTGATGCTGCACTGGCTTACAATTTGTCGCAGTCTGGATTTAACACTCTGGATGTTTGTCTCTAAATGTGAGCAGACAACATGCTGTTCATTTCTTTTACTTCCCTAAGTCAGACAGATGCTGAAATTAATCAAACGGTGTTCTTTGATGAAAGTACATCCTCAGAGAGACTGGCAGAATTGAACTTGTGTGCTCACCTGTTGCTGCAACTCTAACCTGCTTAGGAGTCTGCTTCGGGGATAAAACATGCCTGTTGTTACTTGTGTTTCATATCAACAGGTCAAAGGTCAAAATGTAAAAGCCTGCCTGTGTAACCATTTCCAAAAGTTCACAGTAATGTCACCTTCTTACGCACAAACGTTAATCCCCTTCTCTTTGTATCCTCACAGACATGAAAAACCCACCGTGCTACACAATCTGTAGATAAATCTTAGAGCAGGAAGTAGGGCTGTTACACAATGGGAAGCTCTAATCGGCATTGATGCCCTAAGCACAGCAGGTCTCTGATCCAAGGAGGACTGCAGCTATAAATAACTCACTGAGAGGATCTACCTTTTGGTATTTTCCAGATAGTCAGCTGATGATATTTTTGAAGTGAGTGTTTTCCTGCCAGCTGTTGCAGTGGCAGATGTTTATGAAGCTGCTCTGTATGTAAATATATACAGTATGTTTCACTGGTTCAGGAAAGCAGGTTGTACAGCGTCCATGTATTTTTCATGACTAATTCTAAGTTAACGAGGGTCCTGTTGAAAGAAGGCGGGGCTTATTTTCAGTCACACTATCTCAATGTCTCATGTCACTTCTTCCACTGCAGGTATGGACACACATGCCACACAGCAGAGTGAGCTCCTGCCAGCAGCGGGCAGCTAGCCATGCCCCACTAGGTGTTTTCTCCATCTGAATCTCAACCTTAGTCACAACCTCCAGGACTTTCCAGGACTTTCAAACCCCCTCTCTGCAGCTTCCTTAAGGGCAACATGGGGGACAAACGGGCGCACTCCTTCCACATGACGTGCCACGTGCAGCGTGACTACGGCAGCAGGCTGGGGAGCTCCTTCATACGATGCGGCCCAAATGGATATGCCAGCACAAGCCTCAGCCTTAGCCTGGACCAGGACTTGGATGCTGATCCAGCTGCAGACTCCACCATGACTACAACTACTTCCTCTTCTCTGCGGGCTCCAGCACCTGACAAAAGCCACTACTCTCCTGTTTCACTGGAACTGGACCCCACAGCGGTGAATAATGGATCAGGCATTCCTTGCTGTCCACCAGAAAAGGACGCTAAAGACCCTGCGCCTGGGACGACAAGCAGCCGACCCTCTATCACCACTATCCAACAACCTCTCCCTCTTTCCAGCTGGCTGCATCATCACCAAAAGGAGTTTCAGAACCCTTACATCCAGACTAGCATGCAGGGGGATGTTTACAACTTCCTGGAAAGACCTGCTGGTCTAAAATGCTTCCTCTACCACTTCCTCGTGTGAGTACCTGTCTATACTGAATTCAGTGCAACCAGATGGGGTTTCCAAAGTGTGAAAAAGCAGCTCCAGTCCCTCTCTTGTTAATTACATCTAGTGCTGCTCCTTCCAGTATTAGGTTCTGGTTCCCAGTAATACAAGGAGGGATGACTGTGGCCTGCAGGCAGTCTGAGGGCTGTTTTAAGACAGGTCAACAGAAGCAGGTCAGTGTGATCTATTCACTGATGAGCTGGGTCTCTTCTGCACTTCCTTAATGTCAACACATTAGCAGGCTCATGCATGAAACATGGAACCTCCTACTTGATGCTGCTAACCTGACCTGCTGGGGGAGCACACACTGACCTACAGTTACAACACAGCTTACAGGAATCATTTCACTAAATGCCACAAGGAGCTCTGCCTCTACTTTTATTGGTGGTAATATGATTGGACTGAGGAGGCTGGGAGGGTTTTAGCAGGGTGTAATGACAGGGAAAGATCAGGCTGTGGAATTTAAATAGGGGATATGTTCAGAGTCACATACATCACATTTTATCTGTATGGTATTGTGTTGGCCTTAGAAACTGACTTATTTTGACACCTATTAGTTTTGGTTTTACCACATTAAAATATACAAATAAATAGATATTTTTTAATTAATGTCTTAAAAAATTGTTGCCCTTTTTTAAAGCAGAAAATTTTAGGAAAAAGAAAGAA
Organism: Notolabrus celidotus; assembly: GCF_009762535.1. Taxonomy (NCBI): domain Eukaryota; kingdom Metazoa; phylum Chordata; class Actinopteri; order Labriformes; family Labridae; genus Notolabrus; species Notolabrus celidotus. The sequence continues at coordinate 28,887,437 of NC_048277.1, forward strand.
AAATCTGCACATGTAAAAGCATAAAAATGTATGTGCGCCTTTAATTAGTCTACTGTAAAACTAAAAGACATTTTAGTTTGGTTTAGTTTAAAACATTTCCCCTTTATCTGTGTCCAAGGATCTGTTCTCTTCAAAGTATGCCACAATTTATTCCCAGACGTCATGGTAAGCCCTGATCCTGGGATTTAAACCAGATTAGATGAAAATATGAATGATAATACTGGAATCCAAAAGGCCCCTACTGAACTCCTTTACTATCAGCTGTCTCACACATTCAGCCACATGTTCAGTTTCATTTTTTTTATGATAATGAGTTGTTAAGCTACAATTAAAGCATGCTAACACAGCATCCTGTGTGGACTGTTACCAGCTCACTCTGAAGAGGTGTCAAGAGGATCAGCTGTAGTGGCTGCTGTAGTTGCACAATCATGCTGAATTAGATCTGTGAGCTGTAACGTCACCCCCAAGTCTAAGCCTAACTTCATTCAAGGCTTAATTAGTTCATTTAAAAAAAACTGATTAGAAAATACTTTGTAGACTTTTTTGACTGGGGAGGCCCAACTGGGGCACTGACTTAAACAGGAGTGGCATGAATTATGAGTGCACACCACAGACTGTTTCATAAATGGACGTTTTATCAGTGACATCACCATCTGTTTCTGAAGCCCTGTTTTGAAGGCTGGGTGGCGGATGCCATATTGGAAATGCTGATTTACCTAACTTCTGTCGAGCTATATCTTCTAAACTGTTGCGTCATGAAAAAATTCACCTCCCTTACGATAAATTAGCTATTCAGACTAAAAATATTTTTTTGCACCGGACTGTTAACATGTTTTTTTGCTGTATAGATCAGCTTTTTCAATTGGTGTGTATGTGGTTCCTGGTACTTACGGTGCCAGCCTCAAGTGGACAGTGAAGAAACTGCAGTTTTTAACACTTCCGCATTGGCTTCAATTCTCACGTCCGGAGGTTGCCGCTTGGTGCTTACAAATTAACAGTTTTTTTTTTTTGTTTTTTTTTAATGATTTGTATTTTTTTTTTTGAGTTTTTTACAATAACAATTACACATATACACACACATATGCACAAGAATGACAATCAAATACAACTAAACAGTTTGGGTATAGCAATATTAACAGAAATATACATGGGTTTGCACTGCAGGATGATAGGCAACAAGAAGTATAATTCCTGTGTGTGTACATTCTGGTATATCTGGATGTACATGATAACCAAACAGCACAAAGAAGATAAAAATAATAATAATAATAAAAAATAAAAAATACTACAACCAATAAACACAGACACAGAATCATGACTAAAACAGCACTAAAATAATTAAACAGAAAACAAATATGTAATTGTAGTTCAGTTTGAATTAGAGTACTACACAGCCACAGAGACAACAGTTGGCTTTTTATTTACTCTTCATATCACCACATATCATATGACAACATTATAGTATTTTACAAATATAGAATTCCTGCTGCATGTCTTCCCCAACTCTCTGCTCCCCACATATGCCAATAAAGGCGAAAATGCTGAGAAATATAACAACCACAAAAAAAGTCATCATAGTGTAGAAATTTGGGGTGGCACTGGGGGTGACCATTCCGGTTTCAAGTGGGGCCATTGCCACCCCTGGCCACCTATCTGGACGTGCCCCTTCTCCCAACTCATCCATTATCCAAACCCTGCATGGTGCTTTAGCTCAGTTAGCTTCCAATTACCCTATCATTAAAACTTACTGATGCCTACCACTCTTACTGTCTGTGTGAAATGACGTTTGAACAGAAGCAGATTCAGTCTGTCTCATTAAGATATTACCCTTGTGATCAAAGATGGATTCAAACACTCCTCTGTATGTGTTTTATGTCGCCCTGCATTGCTGATAATCTGGCCTGGCAATAATTGAGGCTGTAATGTTCTCCCCCTCACAGGAGAGAGAACTTGATCCTGTGCTTCATCTAATATTAAACCCCTCTGACTGATCCCCGCTGACACTCCTTTAAGTAACTCTTACTTGTCGATGGCTATCGCTGGTGGCCATCTATTCTCTTGGCCTCTTTACAGATCGGCAGGAGAGAGGGGAGGCATAAAGAGCTGTCTGCAGCACTCATGACAACCCTAATAGGTCTGCTCTAATAGGCCTGCTCCACATTATGATCACACACACACACCCCACACAGGTGGTGGCTCAATTCATCACTCCCTTCATCAGGATAAAACCAGCACCAAATCAACACACAAACACAGAACTGTTTGCACACACACACACACACACACACACACACACACGCACACACACACACACACACACACACACACACACACACACACACACACACACACACACACACACACATTAAGTCATGCATCTATCAAAACACACGCTTACACAGATGTGCAAATGTGGTCTGATTGCACAACACAATGTAGTGAAACTCACTGGCTCATACAGGCTTATAAATGCACTCATCAACACTCCATCTGGCTGTTTGGGAACATCTGTCCACTCAGCAGGTGGTGTAACCGGATAACACACACATTTATGAGGAACCGTTTATTCCACATTTACATAGAAATGCACTCAAAGTGTGAATGAATAATTCTTTAATTAAGCATTTTATAATAGTGGATTTGTCTTACTTTGACTTTACTGGAAGCTGCTTTTGATTCATCCAAAAACTGTACATAGAATTAGTACACATTTTTAGACTTTGTACAAACGTTCAATAATCACAGGAAAAAACTCTGTGACATAACTCTGTGAAAAGCTGTGATCACTGACAGTTTATTATTTCTGCAAAGTCATATGAAAACTAATCTGAATCCAGAACAGATTAAGTTCTGCTCGCTTGTCTTTTTTCTATATAATCAATGTTCGTGTACCTTCTTTGGAGACATATTTTACAAAAAGCCTCAGTTTGAAATGAAGTCATCATAGTATAAAAGTAGTTTAATAAATTAAATCTGCATTGTTACAGTTACAGACTTAATTATGGAGTTTTCAGGAGGCGTTTCCTCTCCTCTTTGTTTGAAAACAATGAATGCTTTTATATAAACACATTTTAACATCCCATTTATCCAAATCCTGAGGAGACAAACACAAACACGCACATACTATGCTAATGACAGCAGACTTAGTAAGAGTAGGTACAACACTGTAGGACTCGGGATAACGAAGAGAGTGCCCGAAAAGAGTCTTATGCAACAGCCTGCAGACTCACAGGCACACTGAGAACCTAGGGCAGTGATCCCCTCAATGATGGGCCTCTCCCTCTGAGTCTTTTACATAACTAAAAGGGATGAACATGCAAGTCCTCATTGCTCCTAAATGCCCCACTCAGACTGCGAATAGATACAACTACACCGGTACTTCCAATTCAACAAGCCTTTCTTACATCATGTTAAGATGCAGAAAGATAGGTGGAAAGATTCAATCAAGACAGTAGAGGAAAGAGAGTTCAAGTTACAGACTTTTGTAACCAAAGTGTCATTATTACTATAACACCATTATTCTATAACCAGTCTGCAGCAGAGGAGCACCTGTTTATCCTTGTGAAACAGCAGCAGATGTTGTCAGGAGTCTTTGGTTCCGTCATGTGTTTTCTATCTGAACAGATTATGAAATGGCTGTAGTGAGTCCACTCTGTCCGGGTGGAAACCACAGAAAGGAAACCTGTTGAATTTCTGCTTACAAGAGATTACTGCCTGAAAGAAGTGAACTGCTGAGGTCACTCACATTTCTCCGCAGGGAGCTGTGTGATCTGGGGAATATTTCGTTTACTACGTAGCTATATATTTTGTCTTTGGACGCAAAATTTGTCCAACATGTTTAACAGTTTAAAAAAAGTAGACCTTGTATTATATGCCAACAAATGATGCAAGCGTTTTAATTAACATTACTACTGGGCTGTTCTTTTTGAATTTCAACTTAAGCACACAAGGTGTAGGGATGCACATCAACATACAGTGTGGCAAAAAAGTATTTAGTCAGCCACTGATTTTGCAAGTTCTCCCACTTAGAAAGATGAGAGAGGTCTGTAATTTTCATCAGAGGTACACTTCAACTATGAGAGACAACATGAGAAAAAAAATCCAGGAAATCACATTGTAGGATTTTTAAAGAATTTATTTGTAAATTATGGTGGAAAATAAGTATTTGGTCACTCACAAACAAGCAAGATTTCTGGCTCTCACAGACCTGTAACATCTTCTCTAAGAAGCTCTTCTGTTCTCCACTCGTTACCTGTATTAATGGCACCTGTTTGAAATCGTTATCTGTATAAAGACACCTGTCCACAGCCTCAAACAGTCAGACTCCAAACTCAACCATGGCCAAGACCAAAGAGCTGTCGAAGGACACCAGGAAGAAAATTGTGGACCTGCACCAGGCTGGGAAGAGGGAATCTACAACAGGCAAGCAGGTTGGTGTGAATAAATCAACTGTGGGAGCAATTGTAAGAAAATGGAAGACATACAAGACCATTGATAATCTCCCTTGATCTGGGGCCCCACACAAGATCTCATCCCGTGGGTTCAAAATGATCATGAGAACGGTGAGCAGAAATCCCAGAACCACACGGAGGGACCTGATGAATAACCTGCAGAGAGCCGGGACCAAAGTAACAAAGGCTACCATCAGTAACACACTACGCCGAGAGGGACTCGAATCCTGCAGCGCCAGGCGTGTCCCCCTGCTTAAGCCAGTACATATCCAGGCCTGTCTGAAGTTTGCCAGAGAGCATATGGATGATCCAGAAGAGGATTGGGAGAATATCATGTGGTCAGATGAAACCAAAATAGAACTTTTTGGTAAAAACTCAACTCGTCGTGTTTGGAGGAAGAAGAATGCTGAGTTGTATCCCAAGAACACCATACCTACTGTGAAGCATGGGGGTGGAAACCTCATGCTTTGGGGCTGTTTTTCTGCAAAGGGGACAGGACGACTGATCCGTGTTAAGGGAAGAATGAAGGGGGCCATGTATCGTGAGATTTTAAGCCAAAACCTCCTTCCATCAGTGAGAGCATTGAAGATGGAACGTGGGTGAGTCTTCCAGCATGACAATGATCCCAAACACACCGCTTGGGCAATGAAGGAGTGGCTCCATAAAAAGCATTTCAAGGTCCTGCAGTGGCCTAGCCAGTCTCCAGACCTCAACCCGATAGAAAATTTGTGGAGGGGGTTGAAGGTCCGTGTTGTCCAGCAACAGCCCCAAAACATCACTGCTCTAGAGGAGATCTGCATGGAGGAATGGGCCAAAATACAAAGTATTGAGTTTAACTTTTGTTATTGACCAAATACTTATTTTCCACCATAATTTACAAATAAATTCTTTAAAAATCCTACAATGTGATTTCCTAGATTTTTTTTCTCATGTTGTCTCTCATAGTTGAAGTGTACCTCTGATGAAAATTACAGACCTCTCTCATCTTTCTAAGTGGGAGAACTTGCAAAATCAGTGGCTGACTAAATACTTTTTTGCCCAACTGTATAATTTGCCATGCAACAATATTAGTAGCTGATGTTTATCTGTAACTTATTTTTAAATGATGATGAAGCCTTGTTTGTGTGAAAATGAAGTCTAAATATAGAGAAGAAGCTTTTCAGTCCTCCTGTGTGCAGTGAGTCCCCTTATTTCCTGTCAAGTTTGATGATTTATTGCTCTCAGCTGCACCAGTTTATAAAGACTGACAGTGCACACTATATTTCTACTTTTGTATAAGATAAGTGGAAATGCAATTGTTTTAAATGGAAGGATAACATTGTAAGATTTCTAAATTTGTGTCATCTTACCTTATTAACTTAGTAAAACACAGAAAATGTACAGTGCAGAGCCAGACCATTGTGGGATTTTACAGGACAGATACTGACACCTTTTTCAGTAAGAAAAGTTTGTTTGTCCAAGAGTTGTCTGATAGCATTTCAAGTATCAGAAATGCCCTCATTCAATGTAACATGGGGTCAGGAGGATTGTAGTGGGTACCAAGAGAGGAAAACATTTAATGGAACCACTTCATGGAATACAGATATGGCAGCCAACATGACCGTGCACTCAATTTTAACACTACAGCGAAAAGGGATATTTTCCATGTAAATTGAGAACTTATTAACCATCCATGTGGCTAGGCAAATATGCTGAGAATGGTACTTTATTCAGCAAATATCCTGTTCTGATATTTCCTGAAACGTAATCTCTCAATATTCAAAAACATCTCCCCATATTAGTATATCTGTAATAGACAAATGTTGGCAAATAATTTTGGACAACTGATAATACTGGTCAAGCTCTTGGACAAAGAGTCCAACAATAACATGTAATGTAACCAAGAATATTAGATTTTTTCCTCTAACTTTTCCAAAAACTGTCCAGCATTTCACAGATTATGAAGCAAATCATCACCTTGCTGCTGTGGTCAAACCCAGTGCTTTTCTCTGTTGGTACAGATATTTAAACTTTTACACTCTGTGGTCTACTGTGAAAGTATTGAGGGAAGCTGAGGGTATTGCCCTATATCTTTCCATGTTGTGTTTGATCTTTGTGTCACTGATTATGAATGAACCTTCTTCCTTTATGCCATTCATTTTCTCTCTTTATTCATCCTTTCGTCCAACCTGTCAGGAGATTTACATTTTTTTTCCCCCAAGTATTTGGTGCACAAGATGATAGCTTAGCCAGGATGGAATATCCATGTTAGTGGCTGCTGCTGATGTGGTGTAATCCACCCTAAGCCCCTCCATGGAAGGGACAGGGAGGGTAGGGAGGGTGGGGCTGGTGAGGGGGGTGGAGGGTTGGTCAGTGGAGACGGCTGTGCAGAGCTGATCTGCCTCTGACCATGCTTGCTAGTAGTGATGCCCTGGGCAGGTTGCATGCTCTTGGCTTGATGTTTGTGCCTTTTAAGGTCACAGTTTTTTATTTTTTATTTCACATTATGTCCAAAGAGCAGCCGTAGTTTCCTCACTTAATAAGTTATATCTGCAAAGTTACATAGAACAGATTCATTTCTGACTCTGAGTGGATATATAGACAGACTGATGAGGTTGATAACTGGATCTGAATCAGTGCTACAACATTTTAACAAAATACTTTATCTCCATCTTGGTTTAAATGCTAGTGGTTCCATTTTTTACTCACTTCAAATCACTTGAAATGTAATGCAGGGAGTTTTTTCACTAACTGGGATCAGCTGATGCTAGCACTGATATCTACAGCATTTATTTAACAAGCACAGAGCAAAACAGCCTGTGTAACACTGTTTCCTGAATACCTGTTATTAGCATGCTAATGACCGTTTGAGGTCTGGTTGTTTTAAACATCTGCTGGTGATGTTGTCCGTGGCTCCATTGTTTGATGGTGGAGGTTGTTTGCTTTGATGAGTAGTAAAGAGAGAGCCTTTCAAGTTTCAAAGAGTTGTTTGATACTCAGTTCTCATTTGAGGGAAAAGATATATAGAGAATTTGCCCGCCGTATGACTACATATACTTCCCCTCATTTGCACACTCATTTTTATAATGCAATAGTTTTTGGAAAATATAAGGATGAGGCACTACCGTCTATTTTAACTCTCTACATCCTGCAAAGCTTTGATTTCAGTGATTGTGGTGTCATGTATGGTAGATCTTGACAAACTGTAATGACTGGAAATCTGAGCTGGCTATGGCTCTTTAGTAAAATATGTGGCACCATCCACATGAAGCTCGGCCTTAGTAAACACAATTCACTCCATTGTCCCCAATATGTAGATTTTGCATTCCTATCCACAGTCAAATTATATTAAACGTGACTTTTTATAAAAGATAATGACCTGCTTGGTGCTTTAGAATTTTTGATTCGTGTGGATTACTGTGCCCCCTGTGATCAACGATACACATCTGATCTCTTTTCTAATTTGTCCTTTGCAGGGCAAGGTAGTCATTTCTGACAAAAATCTCACCCTGCTCCCTTTTAACTATCAGTGATCAGGGCTGGTTCTACAGCACCCTGTAAGTCATCTGGTCTGACACCTACTCCCTCTCAGGGGTTGCAGGCATTACAAATAACCATGTTGCTGATAGTCCTGATTTATTTTGCAGGTCACAAAGAGAAGTTTAATTTACCAGTCAAGAACTCCTGTCCGGGGCTTTGATGCTGTTATACTCTTAAATGAGCTGATTATACTAATGGATTGATGCCAGCCATAGCTTTTTTTCCCCCGTCTATAAATAGAAACTTAATGAAAGTAGTTGTTGCTGCAGACTTATGAACCTGCTGGTTAAATAAAGCTGATCAGTAATTAATTAGCCAGAAGGCTGATGCTGGAAACCACCTACTGTTTGAAATTTTCACACTCACAGTTATGTATTTAGACTGCTGTGTCTCGGCCGTTTGTTTTTTTATGTTTGTACATAGATGCAGGTGAATGATGTACAATATTTTTCGCCACACTTTCAAGATTTCCCCTGTTGTTTGTATGTCGTTTTGATCGCATGAACTATGATATACTGCTGTAGTTCCAGAGACGAATCAGAGGGTTTGGTGTGGCTCCACAATGTACTTATTTTAGTGAATCTGAACGGATCTGCAGTCAGTAATACTCGCTAAAGCCCCAGCTGTTATGTTTTAATCAGATCCCAGGGGTTTTGGCCTGGCTAAATAAGGTTGGCTAATGGTTGTGAGTGACCCAGTCCTGTACACAGCTAAAACACTTCAGTGGTGTCATCAGAAAGATTAAAAATATGACATCAGGAAAATGCTAAATCACACCCTCAAGCTTTGTGTACAAAGCCAGTCTTAATGCACCTTAGAACATCACTCCTCTATGAGATGAGAAACTGAGCGCAAAGCTGAAGCCATGACAGCTTCACATATGAGACACTTTTTACATGTTTGAGCATTGATCTCTTGACTTTATCAGATAATGTTGCTCACAGGTCTGTTATAAACTCTAATGCTTCCCAGTGTACCCTGGAAAGATGACATTATTATACCATTTGCATCAGTGATAATGATAATCTACAATCTTTTACTTTTTATGTTTTATATATTATATTTGATATGGCCATTTTTTTGTATATTGGGTATTTTTTCATAATTTGAAGTGTGAATTATTTACCCATGGTTTGGATTTTTTCCATGATTTTTTTCTCATGCAGAAAGACATACAGTTTTCAACCAAGAATGACAGCATGTAACACGGTCTGTTTAAAAAGTGTATATTGAGATATTCCGACAGTGATTCATAGCGAAGGTTACAAATCACTAAATGGAAATCAGATTTTATGTGGTCAATTTGATTCTTCATAGAGTCCCTAGATCTGAAGGTCTGTTCCTGATCCTGAAGATGAGTTCAGAACATCCATTTTACGCTTGTAAAAATATCCTGTTTTGATTCCATATTTCACCACATATGTGGCACCTAATGTTGGTAGGCTGCAGTATTGTGTTTGGTGATCTAAATTCTGCCATTTATCCCTCAGCTGGTAGAGTACAAGGAGGAGATGTTGTATTGCACTGTTTCAAAACAAAAAAAAAAAAATTCCCCAAAACACACAGATTACATCACCCTGTCTGTGGCCTCCATGGCTGAAATCATATTTATGCTTATCGTAGTAAGATGATCTCATTTCAACAAAAGGGAATTGGGTTTGGAGTTGTCCTTAGTTGCCCTTTTCCTAAAAAGCTGGTAATGGCACTGCCAGGGAGCATGGCAACCTCTAATAACACTGATTGTTATTCTCTTGGCCGGTCGCCGCATAGAGAGAATGAACACTAGGCAATGTCATTATAGTAAATGTGACAGTGGTAAATGTTTTCAAATAATATGAAGAGGGCTTGTAAGTAGCAGGATTGGATGATGAGATTATATTGTGGGACCAGTGAAAAAGAAACACTCATCATTGCAATTGGAAAACAAGGAATTGGACCAGACTGCACAAAACCAATTTAGATCTTGTGTCCCTGAAGGTAGCATTATTCTTGATTTCTTAATATGCCTTTGTATTTGGCACGACAATTTTGAGAAAAAATCTGCAACATGCTACAACTTAATTGGAAGGACAATATGACGTCAAACAATTTTTGTGAAGAGTGCATATTTACTATGTTTTTAATTCATTGAAAATACTTTAGTGACTTATTAGGCCTACCTGATGTCTAGTTTTTCAGCATCTTTTCAAGACAGCATATTTATGATTTTAGAATTATGGGAAATGGAACTCCCCAATGCTTAACAGTATTACTGGATGTTATGCTGATTCCATCCAGGGCAGTCATTTCAACAGAAAAGGTTTGTCTGAGGTGTTTGGGTCTCAGCACAATAACTTCAGTCTTGTCTGAGTTAAGCAGCAAAACATGTCGGAGTCCAGAGGAAATGCTACATTCATATTCATGCTAGTTTTCCGTGACTACCAACCCTAGCTTTAAGGCATGTTTCTAGTTTAGTTTACCAATTGGTTTCATCTGACTTAAATGATAAGTAGAATCGAGTGTCATCTGCATAACAATGAGATGTATTGAGTGCTACCTCTTAGAATTACCTAGGGCTAATATGTGAGGTGAAACGTCTGTGGTCCAAGCACTGAACCTTGGGGAACTCCACGACTATCCCTGGTGTGCATTGGAACATTTTCATTTTGTTTTCAAAAGTAAGGGATTATATATAATTAACCGGTGGTTATGCCAAATAGATTCCCAACAGGGTGAGACAAGACCCTGACACGAGACCCCCTTGTCCACCCTGAAGAGACAGGCTACATCTGATTTTCAGTTTTCATTTGGAAATACCTGGACATGAAATAGTTCTCAGTGTTGCATTTCAGGCAGTCTTTCATGATGTGTTTTCATTTCCTCATGTTCATCTGTGGTCTAGATGAAAATGCTATTTATTGTGCATCCTTTTTTCTTGAAATCAAACCTCATTTTGAGCAAAAATATACAGCTTTGTAATCATGACAGCTCATTCAACTGGCTCATTCATAATTTGCGAGACAAGTCCTGCTCTCATTCGCATTGTCTTAGTGTCATGGATGCTGAATCATTTACTTTTAGTGGCACTGTCCACCCTACAGAGGGATGAATTGGCTCTAAGCTGAGTGTTTTATTCGTCAGTGCCATATGTTGAGGTCATTACACAGAGGATTTGCCCATTCATGGAATTTCAGTGGACATTTGTGACGCCAATCCCACATTTCAAGTGTCCACTGAGATCTGATTTGCTGATTTCAATTATTGAGGTTGATTATCATCCTGAAACATGCTGTCCAGTAGTAGGAGGTAACAAAACCAAATGACATCCTCAGTGGCCCCATGTTTTGAGACACTGTCCCTCACTTTCTTTTACTTGGCATTGCAAATAACATCAACTCAAGTGCTCCAAATCATCAGACATTTTTCTTAGAGATTGTGCTTTAAACAGAATCCAAGCAATAGAGAAGATGAAAGATTGTGTCTGTGTGATGTTGAGCAGTAATCCTCCACATAAAGGGAAGTCACCATTCCATCTTGCCAATGTGTCGAAGTCTGTGTGTAAGGTGGAGTACTTCTTATGCTCAATGAACTGTTTTTGTCCCATGCTACCACCTGAGAGACCGCAAATCACCATCATCGTTTGCTAAAAGCACACCAAACATATGTGACGGCTGGTGGACCTGTGAATGCTACAGTTGGACGGTGTTCGTTGTTGTGTTTAAGTATATACGTTCCTCCTTTATTTTATATGTTACATGAGTGATGGTAAACAACAGACCCTTACATAACCCTTCCAGGACATGGCATGTAATCCTTCCCGTAGCACACAGCATTATAAAGCGTCCACTGCTGTGTGTTTTTAATATGAGCTCGATCATGATGGTGCTGCATGCAAACGGTCATGGAATGTCATGTAACAGCTCTTAAAAGATGAGGATTTAACTGCGATGGTGAAAATGCACAGGGGGGAGTCTGCTCTTAATCCTGGCGAGTCAGAAATGACTAAGCAAAGTTCCTCATGTGCTTGTTTATGAAATTTAGAGCGAATATTCAATGAATACTGTGGTTTTAGAACAGGGGTGTCCAAAGTACGGCCCGGGGGCCAATCGCGGCCCAAGGTCTATTTATTTATGGCCCCAAACTTCCATCTTAAAAAGTGTTATTTATAGCACAGAAATTAATCACCTTCTGAATCATCTGTACATTTGCAGTTTCTTTCAAGCGCACAAACAAAACTAAAGTCAATCCAGAAACGTCTCAAAAAGCTTCATATGGACTACCTGTCTAAAGCCAAAGCTCTGGGAATTCTGCAAGACGGCATTAAAAAAGAAACACAAGAACTCTTAAAGCTGACAGGTTTTCAAACTAATGTTTTTATCATGATGTGAAAATGTTCTTGATGAACACTTAAAGTTCAGAAGACACAAAAGAGGACACAAGACAAGATTAAAATTATGAAATTGTGCAGAAAAGGCAAAATTTGGTGCAGAAAAAATGTTAAGAACGCAGGAAAATAATTATTTAGTTCTGAAAATGTTGTCTGCTGGTCAGAAATGTTTAAAAAACAACATCAAAAAGAAGTGTGATGAAATCCAGATTGTGATCCTGACAGAAAAATAATGAGACAATATTTTTCCCACATTGCCCGACCTGAAAAACATTTTCCTCCAGAAGAAGATAAAGTTTACGTGGCTTGAAGAGACCTGAGGACTACCTAGTTACTGATTTATTGAGAGAATGTTTAATATAATTGTTATCAAATAGAGATTTCATATATAACCTTTAGGATTCCTAAGTCTCAGTAGGAGCCACTGGCCCTGAGGTATTCTGACAACATCCAATGTGGCCCTCTTTGAAAAAAGTTTGGACACCACTGTTTTAGAAGTTAAGTTCTTAACTCAACTTGACTGTCTCTACTCATTTGGTCTACCTGAATCAAACTTTAGAATGTTTCTTGAGGCTTTAGGGGTTGTTAAATAGATTGATGATATTCTAATCTTTTTCATTATTTTTTGTTGTTTTAGTGTACATGCACAATGTAGTAACCTGAAAAAATGTTTGTAGATGACATTGGTATGTTCGTCTTTCCTTACAGATTGTTTGTTGTTATTGATTATTTAATTATAATTTTGTATCAATACTACTTTGGAGGCAGCTAATAATTTCCCCCAAAATTTTCGTACAGAGCTGTTAATGTATATTTTTCTGAATCACATATTGTGATGTGTTGCATCATGTTGTGTTGTGCGGTGTCCTTTTGTGTGTATGATATGGTATGCTATGGTACGGTATCTTATTGTATCGTATCACATTGCAAGCTATAGTGTCATATCATACATCATACAGTATCATGTCCTACTGTATCCTATTGTATCTTATCTAATGGTGTCAGATCAGATCGGATGATATCGTGTCATTTCATGTCATTTTGTGTCGAATCCTGTGGTTTCGTATCATTTCGTGCAGTTTCACATCTGATTGTGTCATAATGTATCATATCATATTGGACTGTATGGTATGTGATCATATCCTGTCTTATCGTACTTTATCATATCAATTGTATTGTTTCGTCTCATGTCATGTAATTTTGTCTTGTGTCCTATATTATTGTTTCATATCGTGCAGTATCGTATCATGTCGTGTCATTTCATATCATTCTGCATCGCATCATATCATTGCATAAAGTAATATAGCAAATTGTATCATATCCTTTCTTTTTTATGTTGTATTATTTCATATCATATCCTGTCATATCATATTATAAATACCAATATAGGATCTATGTTAAAAATGATCAAGTCAGAGAAAATGCCAGCAGTGCTTAACTCAACAAAACAGTACATTTTTGGATTGAAGAGTTAATCTTATACTCCAGTATAAATTACAGAAAAAAGTAAATCAAAGCATCACAAACAAAATAATTCTGTTATTTCTATGTTTCATCTTCCTGTCATTCAAAGGTGCTTAATTCTTTATTCCCCCCCCAGTACATTCTTGATTCATTGGTAAAACAGAGTGTAGATTGATAATCTGTCACTGATTCAATTACCAGTCATTTTGAAAGATGAATCAATAAAACAATCAAATATTTGGCAGATGAACTGATAATGAAAACAGGTGTTACTCATAGTCATTTCTTTCTCCAGGGCTTATGCATTACCTTCCCCCTTATCCCACTTTTTTCCCTCCTCCACCTCACTGTAGGTGTGCTGGTAGTGGATGTTCCACTTACTTGCTGTATTTGTAGACTATGTATGTACACTGACAGATGGACGGTCTCGTTGGAATGTTTAAATGCTGCTTGGAGACGTGGAAACTTCTGTCAGGTGTTAAAAAGAGCGGATTGATTGAGTATAAGGATAACAGACACAAGGTACCATGACATCTTCAAAAGGAAAACAAGCTGATAAACATTAGGTATAGGTTTACGTATGTGTGCATTTTTTAAAATTTAATTGAGATGATTTGTATGTTCTAAGCCAAAGAGACTCATTTTTGTATTGCAGCCTTTATCTCTGGTGAATTTGAAATATTACCAACAAACTTGAGATACAGGGTGCCATAAGGTCAGACTTAAGCACTCTTTTGTACATCAGTCATTTCTAAAATTGAATACAGAGCTTAATCCCAGATCAAAGGTACATTTGAGGCTTCTGAATATTTTTTCTGGTGTTTCAAATGTTATGTCAAAGGTAGGATATTGAATAGTGCATCTTTGTGTCTAATTTCCATGGAGCTGCTGTGAGGCAAGACATGTTTCAGACCTCAACAGTAAAGTCACATCAATCATATCAGTCAGGACTGGTTAAATCGGGTGATGACTGACTGTAAACTCTGTTTTCTCTCTCTTTGCAGCTTCGTCATGGTCCTGGTGTGTTTGATCTTCAGTGTCCTGTCCACTATAGAGCAGTATGCCGAATTTGCCACGGGAACCCTCTTCTGGATGGTGAGTTCTTTGTGCCGGTGCTTGAAACATACAACTCTCATTTCTTTCACTGTTACTCAGATAGATTTTACAGTACAGTAAATGTTGCATCAGTTAAGAGGGGCTACTCTTATAAAGCTTTAAAAAGCTTTGAAGTCATGCAAACAGTTCTGACTAACTCCTGCCCAGGCTTTGATTCTTTCTTTTTAAATTTAAAAAAGCACATTGGCACACACTGCTGGCCTGACCGTCTTGAGCAACATAACTACCTAAATGAGCAGTAAGCAAACAACAATGATTTGATAAATCAGTGTGTTTTTCAAAATACAAAATTCAGTAATGATTGTTTGGGTTGTTGTCAAGCTAAATTAGCCAAACATTACTGGCTTTAACCTCTGTAATGTAAGTGTTTCCATCTTTTATTTTTAAAGCTACTGTAAGGGGTTTTAAACTTGATATAATAATAATAATAATAATAATAATAATAATAATAATAATAATAATACATTTTATTTATAAAGCGCTTTTTAGAAATTCAAAGACACTGTACAATTGTTAAAATCAATACAAACAAGGAACACAAATCAAACAAAACAACAGTACAACCACAAATTAAAAGCTAACTTAAAAAAGTGAGTTTTTAAAAGAGATTTGAATGTTGAAGGGTCAGAGCAGTGGATATGAGAGGGGAGTGAGTTCCAGAGAGTAAAATATGAGGATATGAAACTGACTGAAGCTTACAGTTATTCCTTTTGGTGACCTAAGAAAGCAAATGAGACAGTCAGCAAAAAGATAGACAATTTCTCATATTGAGAGTACTACTAGCTGTATCCACCGAGAGGTATTTGGTGGTAGGGGTCAGCTGATTGACCAAAATGGTAACAAGATCAGCAAAGAGGGATAAAAAGTATCTCTTTGTCCACAAAAGGCCCCAAAAATCAATATAAACCAAATGTTATTATTTTTATCATCATCTTCAGGATGTCATGCTGCGATCAATTCTCCATTTATTTGCATTTTCAGGAGTAAAACCTAATTCATTGATTTTCATTCATTAATCATGAGTCTTAAATAATTTATTAAATGTTCTTGAAAATAATTGCAACCCAATACAGGCGTACTAATCTGTCGATGAAGGTGTGTTCATTGTTTTTTTGAAGGAATGAATTTAGTAATGCCACCTTTACAGTTAAGACTTATGTTCCTTTAGTGATCCCATTTTTTTGTTATCAATAAAATCCTCTTCAATTATTTTAAGAGAGGTATATTTGAGAGTGTTGCAGATGGCTGTTTAAACCCACTATAGAAGCAGTGCAGTACCCTCCTGTGTCCACATGATGGAGACAGACGATCTTGTCTTGGAGCAATTGTACCCGCCATCTTACACCTCAGCACAAAAATATTAGAAAGCTCAAACAGAGTGATTCCTTTTAGTTACTGCATGCACACACCACCTGCTTGTTTTTTACTACATTCAAGCAAGCCCTTTACATGTGCACACTTTACATAATTAGCATGGGAATGGTCAGGAGCCAGTGCCTTGAACCATCTGTGATGACACCAGTTTGGCTCCACACAGACTGCTCTTGCTGATCCATGCTGCTAAATTGACTTCTCTTTTGTGGCTTATTGGGCTATTAAAGCTGCTAAGTGATGCAATAAATCCAGGACCTTACAACAGGTAGAAAAATTATGGCTCCTGTTTGGAAACTCTTCAAAGCGCTCGTATCATTTGTCTCTCACTGGTAACATAAATACACACGCAGCTACTGCACACTTACACAAAGTTTACACAGACACTTCTGCTCAGAGGCTGCACACACACACACACACACACACACACACACAGACATGGACAAACACACAATTACAAAAACACACACATGTACTGTACCACCTCCTGAGTCCTGGGAGCAAACACAGGACAGAAGGGACACTGTGTTCTGTAAACTTTTGGCCAGTGCCCTGTGAAGAGCTTCTATTGGGGTTATTCATTTATTTGTACCCAAGAGGAGCCAAAAACTCTCCATCATTACTTCTAATTCACTTTCTCTCTTGTTCTCTTTCTTTTTTGATCTCTTTCTCCTCCCTCAAACCGCCCTTTATTTCTTTTGTTGCTGTATTACTAACAGATCAGTAGTAAGCAACCCAAAATGACAGCAGACAAATGAAAAATGTCTCCCTCACACTGCTTTCAGTCTGTGCTGTTTATTTGTACACCTGGCATCAGTATTTGTATCAAAGTTTTGTTCCAGTATAAATTGTGAGATAAGATAATTGTTTATCTTTTGGAGGGGTTTATGGTATGTGTGTGTTTTTTTTTTTGGGGGGGGGGGGGGGTGGAGCTCTGTAAGTGGGGTCATGGTGGCATATAGTGGCTGTAGTAGCTATACTTAGAAAGTTCAGGGTTAGCTGACATCCATGAATCATTGGCTGCTTGTTTTGGAAGGCAGAGGGGACATTAGTCCTTGAGGATATTTGGCCTTCAGGGCAGCTGCCAAAGTAAAGATGGCCAGGCTGGACAGGAGGCACAGACGCACACACACATACACGTAGTCACACACATGTGGTGCATGGATTTCTTCTTTTCTCTCCTTTCCATCATTTTATGTATTCCTATTGTAATAATAACGGCTCTTTTCCTGTTCTGATAACTGTTAATCAACCTGTGTGAGGAGATACAAAGCCGTGAAGCAGACCTAAAACACCCAGATGTGAAGAAAGCAGCGGTTCGCCTTCAAATGTTTCATTAGAACAAATTCTGAAACTTACTAATTCATTAATAAAGTGATGAAAAGTAGCACATAAATAACTGGGACTGAAAATAAGAGAATTTTGTGAAAAAGAAGTCTGATGGCATTGCATATGTATGTTCACATGGAATACAGTAGCTGTCAAATAAGTTACATTGTGCTTCAGGTTAGAATAAACTGATCTCTAATAACAGATTCTGCAAATAAATGCTGAGTCTGCAGGCATCTGACATGACTTCTCATCTGAAGTGTTCATATGCGCACTATCATCCACTGTTTGGTGTAAATCTGCCATATGCTGGATATACAGTAGATTTAGATAAAGATCACAGTCCATACTGAGGTCAAAAGAGGTGCAACAGACTGCCGTAATGCAACCCTGGGCCTCATCTGCAGTCATATGACGACAGTTTAGCTTTGCTTGATTTTGAGTTTCGACAAATACACATCTTTGCATACAGTCCACTCTGAAGGCCTTTGCACACTGAGTCTGTTTTTCCCCCAACTTACCGCAAGTACATAAAGAAATATGTTCTTCTGTTGTGTCATCATATTTGCGCACCGACTCTGAAACTTTAGTGGGGTTTTTTTCAGATCTGATCTGAAAAACATGTCTGAAAAAACTGACTCAGTGTGTTAGAGGCCATTAGAAGTAGCCCCTCATCTCCAACTCTATTCTTGTTTCACATGTTGCTAGTCAGTCTGTAAACAGCAATAAAATACCAGACAAGAAGTATTGACTGGAAGTTCTTTATTTCCTTAAAATTCCCTTAAAAAATAAGCCTTAAAAAGTACACTCTTGTTCCCAGAGGCTTGGGTTCCATATTGGAATGAAACAAAGCATATCATAGTGCAGTATATGAAAGTCAACAATCACAAAACAGAGTACTAAAACTACCTACAGATAACAGTCCTGGTATGGACTTTTGCATGAATAGATTAAATATTACATGTTTTTGCGATGTTTGAAATTGAAAAAATGCTGTACCTGCTGCTCAAAATACACTATGTCTCCAGATCACTCTGAAGCACACTCAAAAAATTCTCAAACCAACAACAAACGGACCATTCCTGTCATGTTCACTCCTTTCTGCTTAGAATACCACAATGCAACACCACATTCAGTTCTCCAGGAGATTTAAAATGTAAACGTTTTTACAGTATTATATGCCAATGAGTCAAAACTAAACCAACAGTGTACTGAGGTTTACAATCTAATTTACTCGTCTGAGAGAGAAAGCACATTTAAGATAAGATTACATTCATAACAAATCTATTAATTTGTGTTGTGTGCCATTCATGAGTTGTAAACGCTTTGTGAAGCAGTGTGTCACGCAGATGAAGCAATCTAATCACATGTGCATCAGATACCGTAATTCCCCAGCAGCCCTGTGAATGAGCTCCATTCCCGCCTGGCTTTATGAGATTATCGCTGCGTGAACAGGCCTCTATTTTCCGTAAACATGCAGGCGCAGGTTCCTGATACACATACAGAAACACACCGACATCTGGGTGACCCATTTTATGGAATTATTATGGCTAATCCTTGTAAAATCTCCAAATTCATGTGTACCTTTGACTTTCAAATGGTAACCAGATGCCTTAACTTTAAAGCTCAATCAATCAGGACTCAGTGGGTATCTGAGGTTGGTGCTGACGTTTTTGAATGACTGTGGGCTTGTGTGTATTTTCTTTATTTTAATGACTTTATTTACTGATTATCACGCTGTTTTCCTCTTACTTCCTCTTCTTCTTCTTCATGATCTAGTTCTTTAGTTCTTCTTCCTCTTCTATTTCCTCTTCTGTTCTTCTACTTCTTCTTTTTCATGGTATATTTGCTCCAGTTATTAGGACATTGCGAGTGTAGGATGCATCAGTCATAAGTTCCCACGTTGTTTATGAGTGATAGTCAGTAACTGCCAGAAGTATCTATAGACTATTCAGTGTTGTAAAGACAACAGGGACTTGAAACACAGTCTGTTACTTTCCTACACAAACAATAAGGCCATGGCTGACTGGTCAAGTTCAACTGAACTGGATGTTATAGGTAGCTTGGCTCCGAACCCCTGAATGCCTGCCCAGATCTCCGATTTGTTCAGCAATTCAAATCTGACCAAATGAAGTGAGACCGAATGGTAATTCAGTCTGATTATCAGGCTATGTTATAGGGATTTACTGAACCATTTCTGCCTGTCTCTGTCTTCAATTCTGCCCCTTTATCTTCCTCTCTCTTTGTCTTTAACTCAGTGACAGAAAATGAGCAATTCATGGACATGAATAAGGGGGTATAGGAATCCCAGGCTAGACCATTCAAGCACAAAGTCTAAAGCTGTAAACATGATTAATTAATGAAAAGGGGCAAACAAAAAATGCAGAGTGCAGCCAAAAGGATCTGTCCATCTGTTTGTCCTAACACTACGATGACCCTGAGGAGGCTTGAGGTTGGCATTAAAACAAAAGATATTTTCCACTTCAATCAAAAGTGTCATTAAATGCACACATGAGTGCATTTCCCTCTTTATTCTGCGATACTAGAGCAACACTTTTGCCATCCAGATTAGCGTCTGCTTTGATTGACAGGTCATTGTTTTGGGGCTCGTGGTGCTGTGTTATTGCAGCAGGGCTCACGGTATTAAGTTTCATACAAGGGGTGGTCAGGGAGCAGCCAGTTCAAGCAATCAGGGAGATGGCCACCCACATGGGCCTTTAGGTTTTAACAGACAGTACGGTGACTAAATATTATGCATGCACGGTGGCCTGGAAAACGATCCCTGTCTGTTAATGAAGTCACAGAAACACACAGGTACGGGAAAAAATTGGAAAACAAATGCACAATGACACATTTTGGTTTAAAAACACTCTCATCGAGCCTTTATTCTGATGTTTGAACAAAGTTAACTGTCTAACTCAGGTGTAGCAGAAAGTTTCACTGTTACAGCCAGAGCCACAGCGACTGTTTATCCTTCTTATCTGTCAGGCAGCCGTGTGATGGCATTTCACCCTGCGGCTCCAATCACTTAGCCATTGACCTGGTTTCAATAAGATCTGTCATCAGCCACGTTATCAACCTTCATCTCTCCTCCTGGGTGATCTTGCTACTTCTAGACCACCTCAGTGTCTCTCTCTTTCTCTTTCTCTTTCTCACACACCTGTCAGTACCCCCTCGTTTCATATCCTAAACCTCACTGATTGATTATAATGACCTTAATGCTTTTAGATTGGTCATAATGCACGGCACATTATCAGTGCTTTTAAAAAATGAACTCTTGTCTCCTTCCATTTCCCCCTCGTCCTGTATGACTTTTACAATTCTTGTCTCCATTCCAGTGGAGTAATGTAACCTTTACTCCGTGTGTTTGCATTGTGTTCCACAGGAGATTGTGCTGGTGCTGTTCTTTGGCACAGAGTATGTGGTCCGGCTGTGGTCCGCCGGCTGTCGCAGCAAATATGCCGGCATCAAAGGACGCCTGCGCTTTATCAGGAAGCCCATATCAATCATAGGTGCACCTGGCGTTATTTCCCTTTGCTCCACTTTTAATACAACAGATGTCTTTTACTGTTCCCATAGATCAACATCTTAGATTAACCCCAGCAATGTAAGACATTAATTAAGTGCAAGTTTTCATCGTCTGTCTTTTACAGATTTGATCGTGGTCATTGCCTCAATCATCGTGCTCGGTGTAGGGTCAAACGGTCAAGTATTTGCCACTTCTGCAATCAGGTAGATGGATTATAAGCTACTTTGTTTTTATTACAAACTCAAAGTTTAAGGCATATCAGACAATGACAAGAGAGATAATGCATTGTTTGTGTTGCAGGGGTATTCGCTTCCTCCAGATCCTGCGTATGCTGCACGTGGATCGACAGGGAGGAACGTGGAGGCTCCTGGGATCTGTAGTCTTTATTCATCGACAGGTAGGTGAAGTGGAACCCTGAGAATTAAACATATATCTCAGCTTTTTGTCTGCTTTTATGTCTGTGTATCTGTATATAATGACAAAAACATGTTTAGGTTATTGGAATCCCACATATAACACAGTCTTGAGCCCATTAGTCTCTTCTATTGTTTGAGTGCACAGAACTGGCCGTTCTCTCCTGGTTCCCATGTTCACGGTTTGAAAAACACACATGCTCAAAGAAGCTCAAACACTTTTTATAATGGTACACTTGTTTTAATGATTTTTCGGGCTGATACACAATGAAGTCAGAGGATGTAATGTTCTCTTCCTAATCCCTGAAGAAGCCTGTGTTCTTTGGTCATAGTTGACCTGACATTCTCATCTCTTTGATGCACTAAAAGAACTGGAACGATCAGCGAGGATTGCATGCAAAGGTCAAGAAAGTAAATGTAGGAAGAAGCAAATGTGAGCCGTATTTAATTTATCTCTCGCCATCTCTCTTCTTTGTCAAGTGATCATCTTACCAAATGATGTGCTCTGTTTGGTGGAGATATATATCGCCCTGAGAAGTGTCTTAGTGGGTTGAAAGGAATAGACTGAGCTCATTGAAATAAGTGGATAGAAAAACCCTGGAATCCAGTGAGCTTTTACAGAGAGGCTTCTTTTAGGATTTCATTTGCAAAATATTATCAGTAATAAAATCCCCATCTGAAAATAATCACCAGAGATTTACTTATTTATATCACTCAAATATCATTGCAATATTTTCCAAACTTAACCCACATGGTGCAGTAACAAACAGTATATTACACACTACTGCATGCAAGACAGACGGTAACTCGTCTTAACTCAGGTTTGATAAATCGAAGTAAAACTCTCTAACAGGCCTACGAAAGACTTTGACGCTCAATCTTTTCCAATTTTCTACATTAACTTTTGTAGTAATGTGCTTAACCAACCGGTAACACTTTTAAACATAATGGGACTGACCCAGTAAGAGAAAATGACTCAGCCATTTGCTTATTGAATAGTAGAGATGTTCCAAAGCGACAAATTCCTGTGTCGTTTAATCAGACGTTTACATTCCAACCTAAAGATTAAAAAACAATCAGAAAACAGTCAAAATGAAGCACTGTTTATGTATTTTACACGGCCAAACACAAGATCACAGAGTCTGTGTTCAAACAGAGCTAGCACCACCAGCTGTCAGTCCTCCTGGCAGGTTAACATCAACACACCTGTGATGGTAATGCATTACTCTGGTCTAGGGTTTTATTCCAGTCATAACCAAACACATCCAACATACAACTTTAGCTCTATTTTCTAGATCAAAGCACTGCCAATGCGCACTCAAGATGCCATCTACCATCTATACTTGTTTACATACGGGTAGTGGAGTATTGAAGCATCATGGCAGCAGCCGTTTATCAGAGCTAAAGCCCTGGCTAGTAGCAGGAAGCTGCACTACACCTTAGACACAACTTATGAAAAATACTAATAATTCATTGAACTAGTAATTCTAACGTTGACTAGTGAGGGTGACGATGATTAGTTAACTAAACCTGCACATCCCTTCAGACAGTTGGACGCTACAAGCTAGTCTTTTAACTACACTCAGACACTTCAAGACTGAAACAGTACAAACGTTAACGGAAGACTCCACCTGACACCTCTCAGTCTGTACAGCATAATTAAAGCTGGTTGTAGGCTAAACACTCATTTCTTTTCAAACTTGTTTTATGTTGCGTTGATGAGCATTGTTAACAACCTTCCTCATGTAAAACGGTTCACAGATGAGGCTTGATGTTTCATGCTGTCAATAATTAAGTTTTACACCTTTTTTTTGTACAGAATTAAGTTATCTAAACAGACTTTTGTTTAATCAGAGTTGACAAAATGAGAGATTGCTGGAGGGGTATCTGCAAGTCAAGCTCTCATTAGGGCCAACATTTAATTACAAAGCCATTTGTAGCTGTTGTTGTTCAGTTTGAACTTGCTCAGAGAGCCAATCAGAGTCAAACTGTGTGCTTTTAGTAATGGTCCAAATAGTTAGGATTATATTTTTTCATATTTCTTTCTCTCTTGTATGACATTTTTAAATTATTTTTCCTGTAGGAGCTGATCACCACACTCTACATCGGCTTCCTCGGCCTGATCTTTTCCTCCTACTTTGTCTACTTGGCGGAGAAGGATGCCGTGGACGAGGAGGGCAAGACCGGCTTCTCCAGCTATGCAGATGCACTGTGGTGGGGCGTGGTAAGACAGCTGAACTCCAACATAGACAATTATAGAACAGAAGAAGCCCTTCACCCCTTTCTTATACTCATATCTGCATACTTTATAAGTAGGTTTTATTTCTTGTGTTCTGCATTGCATATATTAGCAGGATCCTTGAATGCTACTTGAATTTCACAATATAGTTTGAATACTTGAAAGACCACATCGCATGTACGAGAAGAAAAGTTTCTTTCCTTCAAAGAGCTGTGAGAAATACCCAACACAATGCGCTCTCAAGTGGAGTCTCAATCAGAAAAATGGAGATGTTGGCCACCCTGGTTCGACCAATTATGACCTCCTTGTGTTTTTAGCATGTGTTGCTGTGACACTCAACACTGCGGCATGGGTGTTGTTTTCTGTGCTCTGAGCTGGTTTTGCTTATTTTCCTGTGTGCGGAGGCTCAGGTTTCCAGAGCAGTTAATTAAACATTTGAATTGAAAGCGCAGAGTAATGAGAAACCTATGGCAGCCTTGTGCAGGGGATCAGCGTGCCACAAAGACACGGTAATAAACCATTCACCTCTGGGCTCTTTGGCTCAAAGAACTTTTAGAGCACCAATATAAAGTGTCAGTTCCCTTAATTAAAACTTTAATTGTGGGATTACTACCTTTATGTAACGAGGGTTAGAGGGGTCACAGAGCTTCTCGTCGCTCTATGGAAGGTCAAAGAAAAGCTGTTATTTGTGTTGCGCTGTTCATGAGGCTGAGAGAATGAATCCTTTTTGTTTCTGGAGACTGTAAACTCAAGAGGAATCGCATGCTGTTACAATAGGATTATGAGTGTTTTTGTGTGTGTGTGTGTGTGTGTGTGTGTGTGTGTGTGTGTTAATTGAAATGAAAGTGAGCTGATTGGAGAATGCGAAGCTCCCCCAGTGTGAATTCCTTCTCTTGGCATGATTTCCACGTTCGGATGTGCAGGTGCAGAGCACAGCTGGAGGACAAGCCAACGCCATGATTCATATCCCCTTCCCTTTCTCTCTCTGATCCTGCTGCTTTTTTTCCTCTTTTACCATTCGCCTTTTTTTACGTAACCACTGTTAACAACCTCACTTACATCAACCAGATCACAGCGTGAAGGGGAAATTAAGAAATAAGAACTGATAGTGCCAGATTTACAATTTTTAGCCCTGGTGATTTTTGTAGAATAAAATGGGTGCAATCAGAGATCAGCATCCATTTAGATGTCTTAACATGCATAAAGACTTGCGCATACACACAACACACAAACTCAAAGACCTGGCCTGTGACCTTTGTGTAGACATGAGTTTTTGCACACCGTACAATCCCCATGAAAAGGGTGTTTTTGAGTACACCATTCCTCTCTGATGGTCCAGAGGACATTGTTTAGTCATCGGATTTGTGGATGAGGGATTAAATCCCCTCCCAAACTTACACCCACCCACCCTTCCCGCCCTTCCCGCTCTTCCCGCCCCTGTTTCTTCTTTTTTCTTTCCTCTCAAAGCCCTTTTAAGTATCTCACCTTACATCAGCCGCTTTGTGTGAGCGCACAGCGGCGGCTCACGCGGCGATACCCCCACAGACACCCTCAGTAAGCCAAGTGTGCTCTGAATGTGTCAGAATTGGCTCGGCTTTCAGAGTGGGTGTACATGCAAATGCAAGAGGTATTTATTTTCCCCCCTCAACCCGGCAAATTCCTACACTCACGGAGGATTAGTGGTTGGGAATCTTATTCCCTTTGAGGAGCGAGAGACTGAAATGTCCTGAACACCGCTGACGGTTGTGGGGCAGGGCCAGAGCGGCTGATGAACTATTTCTTTATTGTCAGACTCCTGTCATAGACTGCAGGATGAAGCTTTGTGCACTGCAGCCACTGTCATCTCTATTAAACCAACAAGTGTGTTCAAAATGAAAGGGCCTTTTGAAATCTCTGATAAAAGTTTCATGCCATGTAAGACTGTAAATATTAAAAATGCATGTGTAGGTTTTTATGTTTCATTAGATTTGTAAGAGGTCCTTTTATAAGAGAGGAAAATAAAGTAGAGTCATTAGTCATATTGCACAGGATACAACATTTTTAAAGCAAACTCAAGACCTCACTGATTAGTCTGAGTCTTATTCTATCTTACTTAATTTTTTTATTATATAATTCGAATTTTTGTCAATTTTAAAAGTCATATTGTCTGATTTTAAGTTATTATAGATACATAAATATTATTTATTCAGTTATTTTTTAATTGTATTTTTTAATCAATTTATTGTGGATTATTTCATTATTAATTTTTTAGTTTTTAATTAGATCTTATCTTATTCCACTGTTTTTTTACAGATTACCTCTTAAGATTTTAATATTTTATCCCATTTTTCTTGCTGTATTCTGTCCTTTTTTTGTATTATTTTTTTTGTATTTTTAATTTATTCTATTTTACTACTACCATTATTATTATTATTATTATTATTATTATTATTATTATTATTATTATTATTATTATTATTATTATTATTATTATTATTATTATCATGTACAGCACTTGTGTTACATTATTACTGTATAAAAAGTTCTTTACAAATAATGTCTGATTGATTAAATTAGGTCTAGTCCAAAAGACAAGTGGACTTAGTTAAAGTCCTTATACATGTTTATTTTCCTGAAAACCTTCATAGATATATGCCGTTGAATTTAAAAGGTTCCCTCCTGCTTGGCTCACATTATCGATTACACCTTTGTCACACACACACTCAGCCCTTTAGCTCCCTATTTGAGGAG
Organism: Notolabrus celidotus; assembly: GCF_009762535.1. Classification (NCBI taxonomy): domain Eukaryota; kingdom Metazoa; phylum Chordata; class Actinopteri; order Labriformes; family Labridae; genus Notolabrus; species Notolabrus celidotus. The sequence goes on from NC_048277.1 coordinate 28,913,964, forward strand.
ACTCCCTGTAGTTCCCTGTCTTGACCTATAAAAGTGTAGGTTAAGTTTAGCTGAAATTACACCAGACATAAACTTCTCTGCACCAGTAAAGGTCCCTGTATGATTTTCCTTGTAACACATCTAGAATCTGCATTAGACCATATCAACTTATGTATGTCGTCTCTCATCCTCTCTGTGTCTTCAGGTGACCGTCACTACGATCGGCTACGGAGACAAAATTCCTCAAACCTGGATTGGAAAGGCCATCGCCTCGTGCTTCAGTGTCTTTGCCATCTCCTTCTTCGCTCTGCCTGCTGTTAGTATAACTTGAAACAGATTCATAAGAAATTCACAACATTTATGAGAATAGATTTATTAAACCTATTATATCTAACTCTCAGCAGTAAATCATGCTAGTATTTTTGTTTCTTTTTTAAACATCACTGCACTAAAAAGATGATATCATGCTGGAGTTCTTTTTTGTGAGATTCTGCATCTACATTTTTAATCTCTGCACTCATTTCTTTTTCCAACTTTATCACACTATATTGTCTTGCAGTATCATGAGTCGTTGATCCAGTACAACCTTCTCTCCTCTCTCAGGGTATCCTGGGCTCAGGGTTTGCATTGAAGGTCCAACAGAAGCAGAGACAGAAGCACTTTAACAGACAGATCCCGGCTGCAGCCTGCCTCATCCAGGTACAATATAGCTTTAAAGCTCCTCTTTAACATTTAGATTACCATAGAAAATACCTTGACTAGAAAATGTCTGACCATGTTAAGAATAAGGAGGAATAAAATCGTTTTGAAAGTACAAATACTATCATTTTTTGGGCTTGATTCTGTTCCTCTAGACACTTTGGAGGTGCTATGCAGCAGAGAAACCAAACGGCTCTGCTGCCACGTGGAAGATGTACCGCCTGACTCCAGAGGCTGTCGCACAAGCGGAACCTGAGCCCAGCCCTTACGTCAGGAAACTGAATCTATCGGTAATGATCCACTTCTTCACAGATTGTAGTGAAAAGTTTGTTACTTTGTAATTTTAGATGTTGCTTATTTACATCTTTGATGCGATGGACTTAGACACCAACCTCTGACTTCCTGGCTTTAAGTTCAAACAGAGACTTTTCACATCTTTGTCTCTCTATTCCTCCTGGACTATTTATTGTGCGTCTTCACTTTGATCCACCCTGAGACCACACCCTGGAAAATAACAACATCAGTCTTTTGAATCCAGATCATTTGTGTATTTCCTGATGGTTGGTAACTTAGTTTGCACTGGCAAAACAAATATGTGGTATTCCTCATGTAGAGAGACGTTTCTTTATAAAAAGACATTTGGGCGAATCCTTTGAAGTCGAGGAACTGAACATCAGGAAGTCTACAAAAGAGCATTGTCAGGAAAAGCCGGCGGACTGTGATGCTGCAGGGCCGATTTGCATACGTCTGGCCCACACCGTATTGTCTCCTTGAACAGTTCACCTTTCACAACAATATTAGCTATGTTGCGCCTAGGCCATACAGCATAAAAGGGCAAGTTAAGTTCCCACAAACATACACACACGGGGAAGGACACACAACACACACTATATACACAAATACGCACACACACAGCCGCCCCCCTCTACTCGAAGGCCGGACTCCACCAGGATGACTCGAGGCCTTTGTCTCGGCCGGACAAAGACTCAGTCAGTTGAGATGATGTCACTGCCGCCTTTCTCATGGGAGTAAACCTTTGTCTAGTAGAACAACAACAAAAAAATCTTTGTGTAGCATTGAACCCACATGTATTGGGGAGAATGATGGCTGCTTCCGCTCCTTTCTGTTTCAGCATGTGACTCCTCTGACTCTCCTCTCGCTCCCCTCTCGCTGTCTCCTCTCCTGCTTCTTCTGACTTCATTTCACTTGTCTTTATCTCTCCTGCTCTTCCTGTCTCCTCTCTGCCTCGTCTATTTCCTCTCATTCTCATTCACAATTTTTCTCCCCCTCCTCTTTGTGTTCAAGTCCACCTGACTCTGTTTCTCATCCCTCTCTGTCTTAAACTCAGCGTCTGTTACCACGTCTTCTCAGACTTTTTTCCCTCCTTTGTCTTTTTTTCCCCTCTTTCAATCTTTTGACACTCTCCACCACCCTCTTCTCTCACCCACTCTGCTAATGACTCATTCAAACTTTGGGCATTTGGATTGAACTGCTGGCCAGTGGTCAATGCCAAAGTCCGATCCACTGAGTCCAAATAATTGAGTCTTTATAAAGGTCACATCAATGACGTTGGTGTGGGTCAGAGGGTCTCAGCATTAGACTGGAGGCAACCTTTAGGTCTTTAGAAACTCACTGACTCACTCAACACATAGCTGTGATCTCACTGGAAGAAACTGAGACTGAACATGTACTGCTGACGTCACCAGGGAATGTATGCTGTACTCGGTCACATGAAGCTGTAAAACAGTAACATGAGCCTCACAGTTACTAAAAGAAATGAGTGATGATCTCGACGTAGTATGGTTCTCAGCTTTTCCCTGGAATGGATGCATAAGTTATATCATGTTCAGAGAATATGCCATGAATTAAACATGGAAAAGAAAGATCACAAGAAAAAGTGACTTCACTTGATACATTAATGTTCCATACTATCATTACTGAGGTTGTGTAGAAATAAAAATGGATGCTCCAATGGTTACAATCAGCATTTTCAGTCTCTTATCATTCATGCTTACATATTTCAACCATAATTTCGGGCAGTGTTGCCTTAAGTCTGTTCTATATGATGATGCTACTGTTTGTTTGTCTCCCTCCATCTCTCTCTTTCTCTGCATCTCCCTCTTACCCATCCAAGTTTGGTTTTGTTCAAGGTTTCAGCTAATAATCATCAATCAATCAAGCTTTATTTATATAGCACCTTTCATTCAAATCAAATGCAACCCAAAGTGCTTTACAACAATTGAAAAAAAAGAAAGAAGCAGAAATAAAACAGTGGCATGACATATTAGGGGAAGATGATAATAATAATAATAATAATAATAACAATAATAATAATAATAATAATAATAATAATAATAATAATAATAATGATAATGAAAATGATAGTAATAAAAATAAATAATAATAATAATAAAAAAAATAATAAAAAAATTATAATGATAATAATAATAATAACAAACATTCAAAATAAGGTTAACATAAAATAAAATAGAGACTAATGCACACCAAAAATAAAAAATGTGTAATTGAAATAAGTCAAAGCATCAAAATTAAGAATACAAATAGTTAAAATAAATAGATTTAAAAAGGGTTAAGGATAAGCGTTGAAAATAAAACTAAGGATAAAAATATCAATAAAACTGAGTAGATAAATAAATGAATGAATAAATAAATAAATAAAAATAGAATAAGATAACAGTAAAAATTACTAAAATAATAAAGCAAAAGGTAAGTAATAAAATTGTTAAACCCTACCTAAATGCCAGACTGAATAAATACGTTTTTAGTTTACGTTTAAAAGTCTCAATATCTCTGTCAGCTCCTCTCAGATCCTCTGACAGGCTGTTCCATAGTTTAGGAGCATAGTGGCTGAAAGCAGCGTCACAAAATGTTTTTGTTCTGCTCTTAGGAACAGCTAAAAGAGAGGAGCCCGAGGATCTGAGAGGCCTTCCTGGTTTATACACTAAAAGCATCTCTGAGATGTAGTCTGGTGCAAGGCCATGCAGTGCCTTAAAAACTAGTAAAATAAAGGACGTTTTTCTTGCCACTGTTGCAAAATATAGCTAATAGCTTGCTCATATTGGGCACGTTTTGGGTCTCTGAAAGTAGCATGAAAAAATAATCAGTCCAGACCAAGCGGCAACCTTCGGTCTTAAAATATGAAGCCCATGCGGAAGTGCTAAAAACTGCAGTTCATCGAGCGGGCAGCGGAAATACTGTAAACCACATACACACCAATTCAAAAAAGACGATCTTTACAGCAAAAATAAACATGTTTACAGCCTTGTTCAAAACACAGTTTAGATCTGAATAGCTAATTTCTCCATCGGCACACACTGTACAAGGGGTGATTTTTTTTTACAACTCTTTACTTATGAAGATATTAGATTTACAAGTTTTGCCTAAATAGGGACATGGCTGACTTGATTGACAGGCGGGAGCACTGTAGCTGTTAGTGAAAAGGCTAAAGGCCCATCTCTTTACCTCAAACTAGCTCAGACGAAGTTAGGTTGTGTTCAGAGTTTCCAATATGGCACCCACCGACAATCAGCTTGAAAAAACAGTGCTTCAGGAATTTTTTATTCAGTCTATTGTCTAGATGGCTTTTTTTAATAAAATATATATGTGGATAACTTTGGTTATGAGTTGGTATTGTTTAAATACAAATTGATTGATTGATGGATTTAATTAATTAATTGATTGATTGATTGAAATGAACATGAATCAATCTTTTGCTTGGGATATAATGAGCCTTTGCTCATGTTCAAACCGGCTTGCTTGTGACATATCATATATATCAGGGCAATTTGTCAGACACAAAATGTGAGATGCACATTATTTTAGGCTCATTACTTAAACCAGACTGGCCCTTTAAGTACTCTTTGTTTTATGATTACATTTTATCATCATGATGCTTATACACTGCTTTGAAATGCTTTGTTGTTTCTTTCACCCTTCAGAAAAGAGGCAACAAGAGGAGGTTGAAGTCCAGAGGTAACGACTCTATAATGGTGGCATCAGAGCAGACTGTGGCCATCCCTCAGATCACCTATGAACACATCAACGACTCAGAGGAGAAGAAAGATGCGTCATACTTCCTGGAACAGCCTGGTGAACCAGTTGAAGGTAATATTCTGTTTATGTTATATGTTATAATTTCCATCCTTTTCCCAAAAGAAAGTCTGCTTTCACTCAAAAATCGCCTCCCTCCTAACAACTCAGTCCCAGACACGTCCAGTAGCCAAGATTACACATGAAACCCTCCTTGATTACTACCTTATCAAACACACTTCATGTTGGCCCTTTAATAACAGTACTTTTGGTTAAACCTTCACACCTCAGAGTGTCGTGCGTTGATTATTGCCTTAAGGTTATCTTTGCAGTTTTACAACACTTTGAGACCAGCTGGCAGTGAACTACACATTGTGTGGAGGACATGACCGAGTGAATTACTGCAGTAATGAAACCAACTTCTCTGTTCCTCATTATACAACTTTTTTTTTGGGGGTGAAATAATCCGTGATCAGAGCCGTGAAATGATGTCATGCTGCCTTAAAGGCCTTGAAAATCCATTATTCCAGGAGAGGCTCCGTGTGTTTTTGCTGTCAGGGATTTAAGTGGCTTTAGAAATTTTTACTGTCAGCTTTTGTGTTCATCTGTCTCATCTTAGATGTCTGTGAAAATAATACTGTGGATATGTTTAAAGTAAGCTCACTGTAGCCAGTCTATGGTCTAAAGCAAATCCATAATAAGTCTTATTACACACTATTGGGGCTAATATTGTCACCAGGAAAGCTTTGAAATACAAAAGCAGCTTATTGAAAGTTTATGATGCTACATCCACTCTGGACAAGAGATTAAGTTCAATATAATTACCTAAATCATTAATTTAGTTTGGTATTTGTGAAGCTGTATAGAATGAAAGAGTTGAGTGATTTTGAAAACAATACGTAGGCACTTTATTTAGGGGAGAACGGGGTTGGTTGTCACACTTTTTACTGTTATGATGATTGCTCATCATCAAAACAACTTTCAATAGTCATTCTACATGACATTGAAGCTTAAGGTGTTGGCTTAAAATGTGTATCCCTCTCATTTTCTAACTCATTGTAACAAAGAGGCAATTAACTATCAAAGACACTCTGACACATTGACAACCCCATTACGGGGTTGGTTGTCACACACTATGGTGTTGGTTGTCACAATGGTATTTCAATGGGAAAAATCTTTTTAAAAAGGCAAGAAGGCAGAACTAAATTTGAAAGTTTAATTGCACTGACAAGTGATAGGCCTACATAACTTAATGCATTTTAACATAAAATGAGCAAGGAACATGAACAGGAAACACATCTTTATGCCAGCCTATATAACAACATAAAGAACAAAACAAATAGGCCTAACAATAATCGCCTACTCAACTAGGCTACATGCGGTCACTGTCTGAGTTACAGTGATGGCAAATGTAGGATCTGCGCACTCCAACTAATTTCACCATGCATGATTTTGCCAACATAGGGGTTGGTTGTTACATGTGACAACCCAACCCCCAAAAGAATGTGACGACCAACCCCAACTGGATTTTTTTGCTAGCATCAATGCTAACAACCATCTAACAACTAGTTAGCTAGCTAATAAAACTCTAAACTATAGCTTTCCCCTCACACTTTGTAAGGGTAACACTTGTTTTGTTATAAACCCATTGTTTAAAAGCCTAGAATAAAAATACTGAGGAGCTGAATATTTACAATTTGACCTGAAAAACACAAAAAGTCCTCACACCTCAAGTTCAGCTGTCTTACTCCAGAGAAGACTATGTAGGTGAGCTCCGATCCTAATTCTGGTAAGGTCCAACCCGAATTTGAGAGACAGTGCCCTGTGGTGGCGAGATATAACAAGTGTGCCAACCAACCCGTGTGACAACCAACCCCGTTCTCCCCTATTGCTAAAGAAGATACACAAGTGTGATGACCAGAGGGATGTCAGTGTAATCCAGTCAGTAAGTCCACATTAAAAAATCCCAGCAACTGAAACAGTTTTCACACATGCACAAAACTCCTGAAGAATTCCCCAAAATGTTCTGGGTGAGCTGCATGTGTGAACACTAACAACCTGATTTTTTTTACTTTGCAACGTTACCTGTATTTTTTACTGCCAGACTTTTGAAGTCAGGCTGAGTGATGTGAGAGTGCAGCAGCACATTTTGGGCAGAGTTGATGAGTTTATATCCTGCAACCAGTAACAACCCGGAGGAGTGACAGGTGACAGGATGAAAAAAACAACAGCTGAGGTTGAAGAGAGAATCGTTTTCAAGACCAGAAAAGCCGTTAGCTTGGCTGTGAAATTTTTAGACCTACAAAGAACAAAACAATAACAGAACAGGCAACCACTCGTGATCTGGTTTCTCAGTTTCACACAGTAAACAGGGGTCCTATCCTGATACCAATCCCCTTAGTCCAAAGATGGCTGCCAGGTGTTTTTAGTAGAGCAGATGGAAGCCATTACTGTCTCAGTGGTGATTAGAGGTCATGGTTACAAGCTCTTTACTGCTTCACTTGTCCCCTTTGCCAGCCACAGAGACTCAAACTGGGCTGGAGTCAGAAAAAAACTTAAGAATGAAGGCATGTCAAGGTTAAATGTGGGAATTTCTTGTCAAACCAATATTTCTGTCATCATGCCTAACCAAAGTAGTTTTTTTTCAGTCAAAAACAAGGATGTAGAAAATAATGGTGTTAATTAAGGAACTTTTTAAGATTTATAATTATATAATTTGTAGTTCCTAATTGCCCCGAGTCATTGTCCAATAATTGAAGTAAATATCTAACATTTTTTTAATTCAGGTCTCTGCATGTCATATATGATCAATCTCTGGTTTGTAAAAGGTCCGTTGGTTTCAGCTTCCTGTCTTAAAAAGCATCCCCTCTGAATGAATTGACCCAGGCTGCAGGTTAATAAACCTACTTTATGAGTTTTTCCTGTCAAGGCGTTCCATCATAAAGGGAGCTGGAGAGACATAAAGGCCGACCATCAGAGGAGCAACCACTTATGAGGGGAAAACTTGTTTAGTTTCCTGCCTAACGGGTTGCATCCTCGATAATGAAGCAGAGCATCTGTGTGTGTGGAAAAAGCAATCAAAATAATGGCCAAAGAAGTTAAAAGGAAGCATACTCCATCCATATTTTTTTCATTTTTACAAGACACGCTGTGAAATGTCAGTCTTATTTTCCAGTAATTGTTATGTTTGAGTAATCCATAAGTAAATGAACACATGCTGATACTGTGGAGCTAAGATGGAATAAGCCAAGCTGTGGACGGCAAAGAGCCTTGAAAGGAAGTCAGAGTCTACTAATGATAATGTGGAAAGGTAAAACAGCATTAGACTGTATGCCTCTGGTTCAGTCGTAAAACTTGCATCTTCAACTTCATCTGATTTGTTGACCTGATGCTTCCCTCAGTGCTGCTGTTTGTTTTTTAGTTGTTTTCATGTCAGATCAAGGATACGATCCTTCTTTGCAACTAACTCACATGCATTGTCTGTTCCAAAAGTCAGAGAACTCAACATGCATGAGCTTTTGTATGCTGGATAAGATACTTGTCCTTCATACTAAAGTTTTGATGTTGCATAATGGATAAACAAGTCAGCAGAAATTCAATGATTTCTTCCTCTGCTGAGTTTGTTCGGCCACTTTAGAGCAGAAGTTGTGAGTTGTAAAAATAGAGTTGATAAAGACACTTTCAAAGACAATATGCCCAACAGCAACTGCACTTATGGAGCTACTTGAGCATGGGAGGAGACATGCTTCTAGCAACCTGGCTAAAACCAGTCCATAAATCACTCTACCCCTCTCTCTTTTTTTGGATCATTTTGGGAGCGATATGCCTTTATCTGACAGGATATATTGAGAAAGAGGAAATGTGGCCAGAGGAGGAGATGAAATGCACTATATACTATTAGGATTGTGAATCAATCCACAACCAGTGCGATAAGAACTGTGTCCTGTGTACACAGGGCGCCTGCTCCACCAACTGAGCCAAACTGGCACCTCACATCACTCTCTTTTAACTCAGTTTTTGGTCTCTAAGAACCTGAAAATACCTGTTTCTTCAGCAGCTAAGTAACCTCTAGTTGCTGCTGGTCTCTAGCTATATGTAAAAGCTGTCAGCCCTGAGCAGATAATGAACTTTTGGTTTTTAGAGCTCCAATCCAGAGAACGGCTGGGACCAAAAGTAATCAGTCAATCAATCAATCTTAAGAGAGAGAGAGTAATGCATGGAGGGTGTTAAAGATTGAACCCTAAAATTCAAATTGTTGGCTGAACAACTTGTAATCTCATTACATATTAACTAATTCACTCAATTAGTTCACATTACCTGTTATCACACCATCATTTCATAAATTGGGATTATAAAACTTTGATTATAGCTGCTTTAAACAAATACAATAAAGTGTTTTGTGTTTGGACAACTGAACAGATCACTGAAATTTAAAAGTGTAAAGATGTAGAATTAATCTACCCCATCATTTTCAAGATTCTGTTCCTCGCTTTCATCAACAACCTAGCCCCTTAGTACCTCATTGACCTCCTCCAAACAAAAATACCCACCCGTAGTCTCAGGTCCTCATCTTCCATCCAACTCACCCTCCCACCTGCTTGCTTGATCACCATGGGGTCGAGAGCCTTCAGCCGCTCAGCCCCCCGCCTCTGGAACTCTCTCCCCCTGGACGTACAAAATTCCACCTCTCCCACCACCTTCAAATCCTGCCTAAAAACTCACCTTTTCCGCCAAGCATACGCACTCTAATCTGTCTCTTTGGGACTGGAATGACTTCCCCTCCCCTTTCATTTTTCTAGTATTGTATCTTTATTCTAATCTATTTATGTATTTATTTACTGTTGAGTGTTGCTTTTATTATTGCTATGTTGTAAGGTGACCATGAGTGTCCAGAAAGGTGCCTATAAATAAAATGAATTATTATTACTATTATTATGAATCTAGTTATTCTTGCTTTCTTCTTTCAAAAGTACATTTTCAAGCTTAATTTTTGCAAGAACTTCAAATGAAATTGATCATATACCAATTAAGGCAGACTGATCGTGCCTCTGTGTTTCAAAGCAAGAACCTGATGACATAATTTGAAAGGATGCATCATTCCTTCACAAGCTGTTGTTTGCTCGAGCCATTTAGCAGACCCATACTAACAGTATCTCACCTTTCTTTGCAGGGATCAACAGAATGTTTGGACAGACAGGTGAGTCCTTTTCAGTACCATATGAACACTTTAGGGAACACTCCAATGAGGTTCTGACATTTTGTTGGGAAGATTTTTGGTTTCATGGTACTTCCCTTAAGTTTCCATTCTGTAGTCTTTTGAATATTAAGGCGTGACAAAAGCAGTGAAGACTTAAATATCTCCATAAATCAGCCTCCACACAAAGTGAAAAGCTGCGTGTATCTGTGATCACGGCTCAGTCTAACCAGGAGCCCTTTCCTCTGGTTAAGTACTTCTCTCTCCTATTAAAAAGTCCTCTGTGTTAATCATTAGCTAGCCTGCCTTTTTAATGTGGCCCAGACAGTATTTTAATTAGACTCGCAGGCTGGCTGGGCCTTTGTCCCCAACCGGACCAAACCAGAGCCAAGCACACAGACTCAGACTTTGGTCCTGGGCTGACCCGGCCTGTTTTCTTTACTGGGTGCCCTGCCAACACCACGGGTGAGGAACAGGGCTGGCCTGGGTACGAATGAACAGGGGCCCAGGGGACTGTAGGGACCCAGGCTGGGACACGAAAGAGAGTGAGAGAGAAGAGAGAGAGAGAGAGAGAGAGAGAGGGAAAGGGGGATGTGTGGAGGTGATAAGCAGCCATTGTGGAGCTCCAGTGGTCAGAAATAAACTGCTCATTGTTTGATTTAGTCAGTGTCCGGCTTATCGCTCCACTTATCTGTCTGGCCTCACCCACCTCTCTGTCTGTGCAAATCACTCAATGGAGCCCCATCCCACCTCTTACACTCCTCTTTTTGTCCATGCACTTGTTCTCTGTCTTCCCCCCAAACACGTTCACACTGATAGGCCGGATAAACTTTATATTATTTATAAACCCTTCTCCTATTTGTGTAGCTGATAACCCAGTACAAGTCTGAATTTGAGGCTAAAGGTGGCTCTTGTTGGCTTTAATTACCCCCTCCCCTTCCCTTCCTTTTCTCCCACTTTCTCTCCTTCCCTATCTCTCTCTCTATATCTCTCTCAATCCCTGTATCTGCTTCCTTCCGGCTTGGACAAAGTCAAACAAACTCAATGATGGAATACAAGAGAGGCTGAATAGGTTTAGCTTGAATTGGAAATGCTCATTCTGTTCCTGGACACAGATTTGCCTCCATTCTTCATCACAATGGAGGCCTGGAGCTTTTGAGGAGAGACTTGTCAAACTCAGACGCTGACAGTCTGACTGCAGGTCAAGACCCAGCGACACATGTTATTCTTTGCTGTTGTTTTAAGCTGCACCGGCAGCCAGCGGGCTGAACCAGTGAACTCCAGCACTGCCATCTCTGTTTCCTCTTATAAATAGTGCAAAAATCTGAAAGTCAAAATCGGTACATAGTGAAAAGTTAGTTGGATTTTCTTTGCAGAGCTGTTTGGTGTACTACAGAAAAACCTGAGTGTTCGGCCAAATGTTTTCTGTCTTTTTTAAATTTACCAAATTCCTTCTTTCTTTCTTTCTTTCTTTCTTTCTTTCTTTCTTTCTTTCTTTCTTTCTTTCTTTCTTTCTTTCTTTCTTTCTTTCTGGCATCAGGCCCTCCTCAGCACTCTTGGTCATCCTTCACTCTGAGCTGCCCTGGATCTCCAGGTATCTGTCTGTTTGTTTCTGTGTGTCGTCTCTCATGTTACTCATACTCATAGTTATGTCCTCAGCACTTCAGAGTTCACTTTGTCATTGTCCTTTTTATGTTGAAGCCCTGAAAGGAATATAAGAAAAACATTCTTGTCATCCGTTTGATCTTAAAGTTTATTTTTCTTGTGGCAATGGATCTACACATGGAAAAAAAAACTGCCAGGAAAATCTCTATAAGTTCCTTTTTTCTCCATATAAACAGGTGAAAAGTGAAGACGGAGGACAGGGCCCTGTTATAAAATAAAAAAATAATTAAGATTTCAAGAGTAAACTTGTAATATTACAAGAATAAAGCTGCTAGGGAATATTTTGAGAATAAAGTCAGACATTCAAATAAAAAAATTGTACATTTACAAGAGAAAGTAATCATTTTAGGCCAGGGTTCACCTACGTGTCATTTTTAAGGTGGGGATCAGAGAGCTCACAGATGAGGAATGTGGAGCATCTTGTGAAGTTATACTTTAGAACTGGTATTATAAATACATGAATATGAAACCTTTTTGCACATCAGCACCTCATCTTCATGAAAATCAGGATTTGGAATCAGATGTGCAAGAAGTTGAGTCTATTCTAAAGACAGGCAGGCTAGCAGGCAGCCTGTGTACGCTTCTGCAACCACTGTTTGTCTTCAGCCGTTAGTATAACTTTTTATTGTTGTATTTTGAGCTTTTACCTCTTACTCTCGCAAAATTAAGACTTTATTCTTGAAAACGATTTTTCCATCTTTAATGTGGCCCTAATTCCCCATTTGATTATTTTTTTTTCTAGGTTTTTTGATTTTATTAAGTTATCATTGTTCACAGTTTTTCCACTGTGGCTCAACTTTTTCCCTTCAAAAGCTCAGGAATGCAACCACGTAGACTTTAAATCAATTCATATCACCAGATTAAAGGTATCCTGTTTTCCTCTTTCAGTGCTCTCCTGCCCCTTAGGGCTTCTGTGTATTTGTTTTAAAAAAAAAATCTTTATAATTATCATCAATCATCACAAAACAAAATTCAGTCTTCACTGATCTAAAGCATTGGTTCTCAAACTTTTCAGCCCGCGACCCCCAAAAATATAGGTACCAAAGACCTCCCTTGAAGTGATTAAATGTTGTTTCATACTTCATTTAGCTGGTCTAAGCACCTACATGCACACCTGGCTGTATTTCCTGTGGTCCTGTGAATTAACTTGCTGCTACTGTTGCTTCTATTAATTAATTGTTGACTTACCCTAACGTTAGGGGTCATCAGGCAACAAAGAAAGACAGAATACTAATGAAACATTTTTAATTTTGCAAGATTTTATTTGAAATTTAACTATTTTTGTGAATATTTTTTAGAATAATGGTTAAAATAGGCAACTTTAGATCATTTAAAAAAGAAAAACAATTCTGGAAGACATCTTGTGACCCTAAATGAGTGTATAACAAACCCCCCAGGGGGTCCCGACCCACACTTTGGGAACCACTAATCTAAAGGATCCTGTTGTTGTATCTGTTCCATCAAACCCCTTCAACATTTTTTCCCCTGATCAATACAACTAAAGGAACCTTACTGTGTCTGTCTAAATAAACTAGTAATAAGTTACCAGCCCAGTATGAGCATACTGTTAATATTATTAATGTTTTTTGCAGTGAGGAAGAAAATGGATAACAGCTCCTCCATCGACTTCTTGCGCGCTAACAGCATAACAGACGAGCTGGACTACATGACTGAGGACATGTCGTCCCTGCCGCCGGTCGTGTTGACCGCCAAAACTCAGTAAGTCCCAAACGTTTCCCTGTGTGCTTTCTTTCTGGAGCCTCCATGGCTCTCCGATCCATCACCCTGCACTGACCTCCATTCTCTCATCCATATAATACTGATTTGCCTACTCGTCATTCTTCCCAGAGGCCTTTTGTCAGAGCAGAGAGCCCCTCTAGCTGCTCTCTAAATGAAGCTGTTTTGTTGAACTCTCTCGAGGGTTAAAGAGACTCTCGAGGGCCGAGGCCATATCAGGTACACAGAGTTATAAAGGGGATTATCCCTTTAGTCTAGAGGGAAATGTCAAAGAAATCCCTCTCAATAGGTTGTAGGACATGTTAAGGTACCGGATGGCTTGTCACTACATGCCCTCGTAGGATTGAGAGTACACTGCTGTTGGCTGGCGTGTGAATGGCGAGTGGGGTTTGTTGGTGTTCCTTCCTAACGTGCTGTAGCAAAAACATGCTAATGACTGCTGTAAGAACAATTCACCCCTCATCATTTCTCTACTAACTCCTATCTATTCACCAGAAACACCAGACCAGCACTGTGTGGTGTTTTCACAGTTTAACTATAACTGCAAGTGATTAGAGGAAATATTTTTCACATGTGAACACTTTTGTTTGTCTGATTCTCAGCAGTGGGAGAGTGGCAGAGTGCCTTTCCCACTGGGACGTGGTCATGTAGCATCAATGCATTGAGATTATGTGATTACATACTATACAGGGAGGTTATACAAAGTCCCATAGGAGTAGATGCAGAGGTTTCAGGTCACTATTGTCTTTAAATCAGCATTAATCCGACATGAGTCTGTTGTGTGTTGGTGGCTTTTCATAGTAGTTACATAAACGTTTAATAGATGTTGTCAATCCCTGGTGTAAATCTAACAGAGTGACTGCTTGTGTGCACTAAAAGCTTCACGATACTATTAGATCTTTTACTGTCACATACTGACATGCAGTCATTTTAAACTGCATGTAGTCTTCTGTACATAACTGAATGTATTTATGTTAATGTAATATTCCAGCTTTTATAATCAACATAGTATATGTTTTACGTGTTTGTTCCCTGTAATAGCTCAGCAAATTTTGTGTTCTTTTATTTGCAGCCCTTTTTGTTTTTATAGTAGTTTTATTTTTCATTTTTTATCAATCAAACTGCTACATATTATGCTTCTACACCGTGTTCCAAATTATTATGCAAGTTGCATTTTTGTGAATATTTTAAAAACTATGTCAACAGTCGTTTTCAAATTTGTCAAGAAGTCAGATAGTGAATATATTTCTTCAACTGTGTGGTTAAAATTACGCTTTTCAAAATACGTTGGCTGTATTTTTAAATAAATGCAATATCTGATCTCAACCCGACTTAGAACTTGTGGTCAATAATAAAGGAGATAATTTACTGTAATGGCAAGAAATACATCCCAAAAGAGCATCTTTGGAAAGCCATACAAGGTGCAGCTCACAGTGTCAGCAGAGAAGTCATCAGAAACTAAATCTTTTTACCAGTGACCTCTGACCCTCACTGAAAGAAAAGGAGGTTATTTTGGACATTTGAGAAACACTTCAGATTTGAAATGTTTCAAAGACATTAACAGTTTTATTTTAACTTTAATTTTTTGGCAAAATCTTTCCAGTACAGCCAATACAGTATAATAGTTAACAGTCTTTTTCTGTTTTTAAACAAACACACACATCTGCCCTCCCACCACCCCATTCCCCCAAGCCCCAGCCCAAGTTAGGAAAATAAAAAAATAAAATAAAATACAATACAATCAAGTGATATGTGGTAAAGAAATAAATAAGTAAGTAAATAAATAAATAGATAGAAATACAAGCTGTAGCAACCAGGGACGAGGGCACGTAATTAAAAAGTAAAAAGGGGGGGCTGAATTAGGGCCGCCGCCTATGGGGCCAGCTTCTTGGGAGGGAGGCGGTCTACATAATTAAGTAAAGGCCTCCAGTGGGTATAAAATTTACCCGACGAGCCCCTGATGGTGAATTTTATCTTTTCCAATTTTAGAAGAATTAAAACATTGTTTATCCAAACTCTACATTAACAGTTTTATTTCGTATACACATGGATATTCTGAATTTATTTAAAAATACAGCCGAAAAAGCATCATTTCAACCACACAGTTGAAGAAATATATTCACCACTTCACACTGACTTCCTAACAAATTTGAAAATGACTCACAAAAATGCAACTTGCATAATCATTTGGAACACGGTGTATTTAAAGTAGGACCCAAGGTGTAGCTAATACTCTAAAAGTGTTAAAGGAATCACGGGAAAATGTGCCTTTTTTTTGCTATGTATCCTCTTATCTTTAGATGCATTTCCATAAATATTGTTCATAACTGCAAAGAGTACTTCTTCATTCTTTTTCTTGCATTTCTACACTCAACTAACTAGTTCGCCTCATCCCATTCCCTCTACCTTCTCCTCTCTGTGCACTCTTGAAAACAAAAAAAGTTTAGTGCACCTTTTGTTCAGGGGAACACAGCGTCCTTACCGTGCAGGGTGAAACTGGAACACAGTTTCCCTCAATATTCAGCTTCAGTTCATAATATCTAAGATAAGAGAATGCTCCCCGTCAACAAAGGGTCTCTTTAGTCTTCTGATTCTATCAAGAGCATTAATATAATAAAGTCAAACAGTGTAGTGAGAGCTCTGAGCAGAAGAACCGTTTTCTCTCTTGCAGTCTTTTGACCTGCCCCCTCGTGGCACCGGTCCAGGACTCTTTCTCTGCACACCACTTGAATTCCACAAGGTACTGTACCAGCTCTCTCGCTATTCTTCTTCTTCCTCTCTCTCTCTTTTCTCTATACTTCTCCATCCTTCCATCCACCCTCTTCACATCTGCTGGAGGGAGGCCATGGAAATTGTGAACTTTGACATAGCATAGAAACCATAACTAGCCACTACCCAAACTCCAAACCTATTAATCATTGAATATTTAATAGCTGTGCCACTCCTGGAAAATGTGATTACAGTTTCTCGTGTTTCTGGATCATTTTCCTATTCAGAGTGGAGATTCTTGATCAAGCACTGTGTTATTTCTACCCGGGGAACTTTGTCTTTGGGTTTAAGGCTCCCACATTAAAGTACAAGTAGATATAGTACAGTAACGGATATAAAGACATAGATAATATAAACAATTGCAGATATAAGTTCATTCAAATGTCACAGGCTCATTATGCCTTTTGTTTCAGGAGAAGACTTATGCAGTGTGCAGAGGAAATAACTACTTAGGGAAAGTAAAGGGTTGTGTGTGCTGTGCCTTGCTATAATGGACCACTTGAGATATTATTTTCCATAGGATCATGTAATGATTGATGGAATTAAGAAAGGAAGTGCATAAATATATGGGAATGGTTTAGATTGTAAAGCATGTGAGAGTGGATCTTGATGGTTTGGGAAACTTTTTGCACATCTGAAAAGTTTTATGATGTATCTCAATACCAGCTGCTGTGGTTATTACTGTCAAAGGTAGAAGTAGGAATCACAGGGTAACTCATGATACGATGCAATATGATATGATGCGGTATGATATGATACAACAATATGACATATTTGATCCATTGCAGGCCTTTTTAAAACTGCCCATGCATTCTGTCCTTACTTACTTCCCCTTTGTTTGTGGGTTTGAATCGCCGCATCGGGTACCTCCAAAAACATCTGAGTGTGGAGTGACTTGTTAGACCCTCAAACTGCACCATAGACTGTTTAAATAATGGACGTAGTATGCGTGATGTCACCTGTCAGTTCCTGAGCGCTGTTTTGAAGCCAGGCGGCGGCGGCAGCCATATTGGAAATGCAGCTCAACCAGGCATAGTGTGACATTTCCATGTTTTTCATTTGTTTACATTGTTTTTGTCTATCATGTTCCGTATGACTCAAGCTAGAGAAACACCTTCTGACAGTTTACTCACAGAGTGTTTTTTGACGTAAAGAGGTGGAGTTTGAGCCTCCTAGCCAACAGCTATGTGTTCACGTCCAGGAGTCAAGTCAGTCATGTCCTTATTTGGGCAAAAGCTCGTAATCTTAATTTCTTCTGAACCGTCGCGTTAGAGAAAAATTTAATGAATTGCAGTCTATAACACTTCTGCATGGGCTTCATAGTTTGAAACTGGAGGTTGCCGCTTGGTCTGCACCGCTGCTAGCTTACTGACCAGGTGTAACACAGTTTATGGTTTGTCACAGAAGATGCCCTGTAAATCAAAGCTCTGTTTTGTAGCCTGCACGCTTAGACACTCCCTTTATCAAGAAAAAAATAATCAAACCACACAGACGTAAAAATCTAAAAGTTTTGAATACACTTAGGATCCAATTAACTCATTCCAGTTGTTTTTTTTTCTAGTGAAGTGTTTTATTTCTAAAAGTAGGAAATGATCTGAATCTGCTCCCTCCACTCTGGTGAAGTGTGCTTCATTCAGCTGTGGGTATGACTTTAAAAAGTGTGCACCCCACATCGAAGTAGAAGTGGGGAGGGCCCGGTTTGAGAAAGGGCCTTCATGTGCAGTTGTTTGTCATAACCATGCGGCAACCTCCTGGTCTAAAAATATGAGTCCAATGCAGAAGTGCTAAAAACTGCAGTTCATCGAGGATCTGCTTGAGGCTGGCTCCGGAAGTACCGGAAACCACATACACACCAATTTAAAAAATCTTTACAGCAGAAATAAACATGTTTACAGTCTGGTACAAAAGACGAGTGTAGTCTGGATAGCTCATTTCTTGATGGGCACACACTGTAGGGGGGGTGAATTTTTTTTCTAATGCGTCAATTTGAAGATATTGAGATTACGAGTCTTCCAATGAGAGGCACAGCTGACTTAATGACAGACGGGAACACTGTAGCTGTTGGCTAGGAGGCTCAAAGCCCGCCTCTTCACGTCACAATTGCTCGACAGCAGCATTATGGCTGCCGCTGCCGATTGGCCTCAAAACAACGCTTCATAAACAGATGGGTGAGGTTACGGATACTACGTCCATATTTTATAAAGTCTATGGTCTTAAAAGAAGACGGCTCTACTCTTTAAAGTATTCAGGCCTCATGCTGGTATTACATGCCATGAAACCAGCCCATTGAAAGTTGTTTTAAGGGCTGCTTCTGTCATGGCGTCATTATCATTAAAATAACTTCCCATAAAGTCAGCTGCATAGGGAGCAATTTTACGTTACTCTTTCATCGTACACTGTTATTACAGCAAATGCATGAAGTTAGATTTTCTGCCAGTGGACTAATAATGAATGTCCATTGAAGACATTTGAAACTCAAGTTTCATGTGTTTGTTTATTTATGAAATACTTTTATAGTCATCTGTCAGGGGAAATTGAGCATGTGTTTAATGTCCTGAACACATGTATTTATTTGTGCATGTGTTTTAGTTTCTCTTCTTGCGTGTGTTTGGCATATTTGCATGCTCTTGTGGGCGTGGGACCACTGGTTTGCTAATGCCTAAGTATGTGTGAGCTAGTCTTCCAGCTGCAGAGGCACTCAGCGTCTATTTGTATCCATTGCACGGCTTCTGTGCCCACAACTCAGCTCTAACAGCCAAGCTGAGATTTGGGCCATGCTGGGTGCTTTCCCATAACAGCTGGTTTGTTTTGCCTGTGGTGTCACGCCACCAGGGACGGCACTGTCATTTGGCATCCTTATCTGGGTTTCTGCAGACAGCTACCACATCCACCCATGATGCTTGAGGGGGACTTGCACGCACACACACTGTATCAGTTTTTGGATTTGGAGTTCTTCCACTCACTCCAGTCTGACTGTCAGTTTGCTGTGAGCTGATTTTATTTTATTTTTTTCATTTCTGGCACTTTTATCTCTTTCATATCTCTGCGACTGCACAAGTCGGGATGTTCCACTGGTTGCTTTTACTACCCCCAACATGTGTGTGTGTGTATCCTTGCGTGTGTTAGTGTGTGTGTGTGATAGAGGCATCAATACAGCTGGTTGTGACGTCTCTGGGCTTCTGTGGAGGAAGTGGTGCAGGGCAGAGTCCGCACGCAATCATGTATCATGCTCACCCGAATTCAAAACATACACACTCTCTCACACACACTCACACACACATACCTATTGCACACAAACACACGTAGGCGTTCTTTTCCCCTCTGAGAGGTTAAATCATTTTTATTGCTGTGTTTGTTTTTTTAAATACCATTCTGTGGTGGTTTTATTGGATTTTATGAAACATCTTTTAAAAAAAAATCACACAAGTACACACACTTGTTCCTGCTGTGTCAGCATAGTTCTGTTCTTGTTACTGTAAACACTGCTTCCACTATTTGTTTACTTGACTCTGTGTAAATGAGGCTGAGTCTTGATCAGTGTGTGTCTACAGCTGTACACTTTGAGGATGTAAATTTAGGAGATTTACCGGTTGACTGCTGAACACATCATAACAAACCCCAGCCTAACTCGCTGATACTACATCCACAACAAAGCAGATTGACATTTACCCTCTTTAAGAATGAGTAAATGTTTCCAAGTACACTTCTCTCCCCAAACAGAGGAAGGCCCTGTTTAGGTGATTGAAGTGATTGTGTCCTATCTCTCTCTCTCAGCCTGCCCAATGTCGTAACACACCCTTTCTCCCGGAGTTCTCTGTATAAGTGCATCATCTCTGCCCCTCCATTTCTCCATGAAACCACCCCAAAAAAAAGAGTAAAGTTCTCTCCTGGTTCAGTCGTCTCTGTCATCTTGTGACCTGAGGCAGTTGCCCCTTCCTCCCGCTGGGTGTGTCCAGCTCCTCCACCCCTCTCCTTCCCTCCTCTTCGTCTCCTCTCAGACCTGTAAAAGCCTGCATGGGCCACCTGCAGGCAGCTCTTAATTAGTTCCCCTCTTACAAGCTAGCCGGAGATAAACAATGAAAAGCCACTGCAGCGCCACGGGAGGGGGGGGGCGTCTCAGGCAGAGACACATGCATCACGGCCTGTCCTCTTCAAGTAGGGGCCTCTCTCTGCTGAGCAACTGGCGTCTTTTGTGCAGAGCTCTGAACAAATTGACTTTTTGTCCATGCGGCCTCTGTACGCCTGTCTCCTACACTGTAGTCTCATATTGATGGCACAGAGGGTTGTTTCAAACATGCGGGGTTTAGTCAAGAGGAAGAATCTAAAATGCATGCATGGTTGTATGTCACAGGAGTCTTTTTAAACCTTGAGAATTGTCACTTTGGCAGATGTTTGTGATATAAGTTTCCTCCAGCAGCTTTCCTCCCCCTTTTATTCAACTCGGTGCTCCAGAACATGTGCTGACCAAGACGTTATTTTATGGGGCTTTATGCGAGATTCAACAGTGAACGTAATGTGAACATATCCTATAAATCCTCTTAATATTTTTGGCTTTACTGCCAAGCATTAGAATGACAAACCAGGCTGAGGGCCCCACGTCAGGCACATGTAGCAGACACAAACGCACACGCACATATGCACACAGACAAACGGACAGGGGGGTTCGATCTGTGGGCTCCTGCCCCGCAGCAAGCAAAAAAGCTGCCTGGCTTCTGCTGCTGCTGCTGTTTTATGAAAAGATAGTGAAAGCAACAGAGGTACTCCCTTTTTACAGGCCTGCCCAAAAAATCTCTCAGAAAGCTGCAGCTTGTTCAGAACGCTGCAGCTAGAGTTTTAACGAGGAGAAAGAAAACTGACCACATAACTCCTCTTTTAAAAACTCTGCACTGGCTCCCTGTTTCTTTTAGAATTGATTTTAAAGTCATTTTACTTGTTTTTAAAGCTCTTAACAGCCTTGCTCCTCCATACATTACTGATCTCCTGTCATTTTATGTTCCAGCCCTATCACTGAGGTCCTCGAATGCTTCCCTTTTAAATGTTCCTCGTGTGTCTCACACAGGTACCGGCCAGAGGGCTTTCTGTTTTTATGCTCCTAGGCTGTGGAACTCTTTGCCTCTGGACATGAGAACGGCGAGCTCTCTGGGTGTTTTTAAAAGTAAACTTAAGACTTACCTTTTTAATCTAGCTTTTAATGTGAAGTAATTTATTTAGCCCTGGACTGCATTATCAGTATCATTATTATTATTATTTTTATTATTATTTTATTATTTTATTATCATTTTTATTATTTTCATCATTATTATCTAAACCATTGTTTTAACATGTATTTATTTATCTTATTTATTTATTGTGTTCACCTGATCTCGTTAACTCTACCTTATTTTTAACTTTTATTTCCACTCTTACTTATTTTATTAATTTTACTGTGTTGATTTTCTTTTCTTTTTTAAGTATTTCTTCTTTTTTCATGCCTTCTATAATTCTACCATTGCTGTTGTTTTCTTACTGTCTGTTACTCTGTGAAGCACTTTGGGCTACATGTTTCTATGTATGAAAGGTGCTATATAAATAAAGTTGAGTTGAGTTGAGTAGAAAGGAACAAATTGTGCTCTGGTTTCTTGAGCTTCTGCCAATTTCTAGAGCAGAAAAAAGGCAGAAAATAGTCTTTGTGCAGTAAAACAGCCGCTTGCTGATTCATATTCTCTGGACAGTGAATATGGAGGGATTCATACTGAGTCTACAGACTCTTGGATTTTTATGTGGATGCTGACCTCCACTCTACCTTTACTTGCTTGGACATATTACATGAGTTTAATTAGTCTTGCTTTTTGAAAATAATACTACCTTAAATCCCTCTGGCAAGCTGTTGTTTAGCTTTATTTATTTGAAAATTATAGATAGTACAGTACCAGCTCAAGTCCCAAAAAGCTCTATAAAGGAGATCCCTATCATCAAGTTTGACCTGAACAAGCCGGTGAGGGTATGTGACATCTGCTTTGATGTACTAACTCTGGGTGGGTTGTCGTAATACAGCTAATATAAAAATCCTATTTCTGACAGTAAGGAGAGACACCCTGTATCAGTTGTCAGCTTTTATCTGCCAACTAAAGTCCCAAAAGGTTGTGACGCTGTGAATAATGTTGATAAAAACAGATTTTCCTGGTTTGCAAATCATTAAAATCAGTTATTATTTGAAAAAAATAATGTTTCACAACAATGTATGCTCATTTTTAATTTGCCAGCAACATGTTTCAAAAAAGTTGGAGCAGGTACATCATATCACAGAAAAAGTTGTGCTAAAAACACACCTGGAGGAACATCTCCCAACAACGGGTTGGTTTGCAACAGGTTGGTAACATAACTGGGTATAAAAAGAGCAGTCCAAAGAGGCTGAGTCTCTCAGAAGTAAAGATGAGAAGAGGTCCACCACTCTGTGAGAGACTGCGTGAGCAAATAGTTCAACAATTTCAGAATTGTGTCCTTCAGGGTAAAATTGCAAAGAACTTGTGGATTTCAACATCTACAGTACATAATTAAAATATTCAGAGACACTTGAGAAATCTTTGTACAAGACAAGACAAGGACAAATTTACAGTACTACATGGTTGTGATCTTCAGGCTATGAAAAACAATGCAGACACAAACTGCTTCTGCTCAGGTTTTGCAAGGGCGGCCATGATGTCCTGTTGGTTTGTCCAAGCTCAGTCTACACTGCAGTTGTTACATGAAGGTTTGTGTCTCCAAACTCTATCTGTAACCTTCTTATTCAGAAGGTTTTAAATCTGGTGCTGACAAAAATTTCAAGGGAAAGTTTTATTCCAGGCAAGAGTTGACTTTTCTGGTATGAATTAACCCTCATATGCAATAACAAGAAAAAAGAGCATGTTGCACTCTAATAAAAGTCATGAGGTTTCTTTCCAGACAGTATTTATTTCTGCATGTTTCATAGGACGCATTTAACAACATAAATGTATTCAAAATCTGATATTACTGTTAGAACAATTTCCATATTAGAATTGGAGCACACTTCCATAAATCACAGTCCATATTCTGCAGTGACTGGATGATGTTGTACCATTAAATTGATGCTACTTTCCACAGAAAGAGATCAACCGCCGCAGCATATTCTCCCATCAATGCCAAAAAAAGAATCCATCTTTTATGATATGTCACACCCAGGGCAATAAACAGCATTTTCATGGAGTACTTAATAAGAGAATGTGCTTCGTAGGGCTTCACACTGGCCATCGAGCATTAATGAAGGCCCTCGTGGTGCTCTTACTCCCCCTCAGCGACGTTGCGGTTCAGGGAGGTTTTTATTGCGAGCAACCATCAGTGGCTAGAACACTTTACGACCTTATACCACAAGTCGGAAAATCCAAAGACTCAGCAAGGAACTGTCGCATAAATAGACGGAATAAAAAGATTATCTCACCAATGAAATTTATATTTGCTGCATTCAGATTATTGACCAGAAGTACCACTGTGGCTCTGTGAGTTCTGCATGAATGTGCCTTTATTTTTCTACAGTGATAGACTGAACTTAGCCTGTTCAACACACTGGTTTAGAAGGTTTACCCTACCCTGACTGAGTAACAGCTCAAAATAGACTGGAGCAAACTGGAGTTGGGTTCACACATCCCTCCCGCTGTCCAGCATTGCTTTGTCTTTGGTATCATTTTCTCTTTACCACCACAAAAGTAAAAAAAAGAAAGAAAATTAACTCAGGAAATTACTGTTTTGAAAACACGACTCCCTGCTCTGTGATGTCACCGCACGCAGTCTTTTGTTTAAGGCCAAGATAATGTGAAGGAAAATTGCAGCGTTTGTTTTGATTAGACCAGAGTGCCGTTAACAATTACACTGTATGAATGACAATGAGTGTTTTTATTAGTTTCAATTAAATTGGTTCTTGCAGCACTATTATTCAGCTTATTGGATTGTTGTCTTTAATTATGTTTGTCTTGATGAATTACAACATTATGAAACTACGGGTAAATACGCATGTTAACCTATTAAATGAACAGCAATTATCCAAAATTAGATTATTGAGCCCTGTTAATGGGAGTCAAATGAAGGTAGCTTACAGATATTTATTTCCACACAGAAACAGCAAACCGATAAGAAACTCTGATCTGCTGCTGATTTGATCACATTTTCCAGCTTCTGAACTATTGCATTTATTAGTAAGGGGGAAGTAAGTGGCCCTAAACCCAGACTATTAAAATTACTGAGACTAAAATATTACAAGATAAATATCAAGACTCACAGATCCATGAAAATTCGGTTGAAATCTTCCCTGATAGTACTTTTTATTTCCAAGTAGCAAGAAATAAAAACTTAAATTTGACCAAAAGTCTTGTAGTTCTTTAAAACAAACATGGAAACAAACAGCATGTACCAGACCACAGTGACTCTATGGTTCTGTGGGTAAAACTGATAGGGTACTAGATGACTGGTTGGCTCAGGCATACATCTGCGAGGCTGTAATTCTGAGTAAACCCAGTGAACCCAGAGTGCACGGGCTGATCCTGAAATAGTAATGAGTAATTGGCTACTTTTCCCACCAAGAATGTTGTAAGAGGCATCCAGAACACAGGGGGGTAGTTGTAGAGTATAAGCAACTGTAGAAGAAGAGGCAGAGTATGTGTACGTGTATAACTCTTTAAGTTATATGGAATAAGTAAAAGTTATAATGATTCTTGTTGTGGTTGTAGTAGTTATAGTGGTAGACCTAGCAGAAGAATGATAACTCTTAAAGGAGAAGCAGTATTTATCATGGGAGTTGTAGTTATTGTAGTTGAAGTAGAATATATACTTGTCATTGTAGTAGTAGAAGTTGTGAAGTTGTAGTATTAGTAACAGTAGTAATTGTAGTAATAGAAATGTCAAATGTAATATAGTAAAATCAATTGATAGTAACTGTTGAAATTGAAGTAGTAGTAGTAGAAGATATTTGAGAAGTTATTGTACTAGTAGTGACAATAGTAATTAACTACATTAAAAGTAAGTAACTGTAGAGGAAGTTGGAGTTGTGGTGTGACTGTAATATAGTAAAGAAATAATACTAGTATTAGTTGTTGTTGATAATGAACTACTAGAGGTAGTTGTTATTAATACTGTAGTTAAGTAGTAGCAGTAGTAGTAGAGGAAGTAGTAGCAGTACTAGAAGTTTCAGTTGTTATTGATATAGTTGTATAAATAGTTGCTATTACTGTTGTAGTATGTTATAATAATCATGTTATTAGTAGTGAGAGTGGGAGTAGAATTAGTCATTGCTGTTGTATTTTTATTTGGAGAGTACATTGGGGTGGACAGAGGAGGAAACTGGGAGAGAGTGGGAACTATATGGGAACATGACTATAAGGGAAGCTTACTTGATCATTGATTACTAATTAATCACAAAGAAGGGGTGGGATTTGTTACTTCTTCCGACTCCTTCTCGGACATGTTACAGAATTCATATTGGTGATGAAACAACTTTGTTTAGATTCTTTTGTATGTTTGTAACGTTTGCTCATTTTGGGGGGTATGTCTTTTTGTTTTTTTTGTATATATTTTTTACATGTTCAAAATAAACACTTTCAAATCAAAATCAAATGACTTAACCATTAGGCCAAGCCCAGGCCTGTAGGAGTAATGTTTAAATGTAATATTGTAGATGTAGTATATGCATTGTTGTGTAGTGTTTTTCTGTTCGTAATAGTATCTAGTATTGTAGTTTAGTTGGTAGAAATAGTACTAATACTATAAGTAGTAGTAGATGTCGTATATTTGCTGTAGCACTTATTATCATTCTAGTAAGATAGTAGTAATGGTAGTATAAGTTGGTTTTATTGTAGTTGTTGTTATGGCATGGTTATGGTAGAATTAGGTGTTGTTATTGTAGTAGTTATAGTAGTTGTAGTAGTAGTTGTAAGTGTTGTTCAGGTTCAGGTTACTTTATTTGTACCCATAGGTTAACTTGTAGGTAAACTGGTTTTGCAGCCAGTGAGATGTTGGGTCATTACAGAATTACAAGACAGAACAAATTACTTCATGTGCTAAACATACTAAAATATCCTAAAAATAATGTAACAATAAACATGTAATAATAGTGATAGTAATAGGTAGTGCTGCTATTATAGTATGGTAGCAGAGTAGTAGTAGTAGTAAAAGTAACATTCATAGTAGCCGTAGTTGATGTTGTAGTTGTACTTGTGGTTGCAGTCTTGTAGTTGTGTTAGTTGTTGTTGTAGATGTGCAATAGCAGTGGTAACAGTAGTATTATTTATTATTTTTATTGCACCATTGTAATACTGTTACTTGTTTATGTTGTAGTAATAGTAATGGTAATGGTAATAAAAGTAATGGTAATAGTTGTTGTTATTACTGTAGTATAAGCTGTTGTTATTGTAGTCCTGTGCTAGTAATATTTGTAGTTGTAATTTTAGAAGTAGTTGTTGTAATAGAAGTAGCTTTGATCATAGTAGTAGTTGTAATTGTAGTATTAGAAGTAGGTGAAGCAGTAATAATCATAGTTGTTGGTGTGTCAATAAAAAGAGGATATAATGAGGCTTACATTTAAATATGTGTTTTCATTTGTTGCACACTTTTATCACACCTCCAGTTAAAATAATCAGGATGAGTGTGTGACGTTTCTTGTGATTGCCTATCAGACTTCACAGTCGTCCCTTCCTGACAGCTTGTTCTAACTGTGGAGAAATCAAAGGAAGGCCCAGCAAAGGTGTTTCTTGGAGAACTCCCAAACTTGCTATAGATGCTCCCCTGTCTCTTTGAGGTGTGTCTACCTCCCTGCTGCTGTATCAGAGGCACCTGTATAAATACCATCCTTCGTCCTTTGAGTGCATGGTTCTCTCCTCCCCCTCCTCCTGTGCAGGGATCACTTTCTTCTTGTCTTCTTTTAATAAAAACAGTAGTCTGCAGCAGCACCCGAGTGGCCTGTTTGTACAGCCAATCCTAATCCTGCAGCCTTCCACAACTCTTGCGGCCACCTTTTTTTTTTATCCTGCACGACTCTCTGGGCTTTCGTGCTCTCAGGTTTTCAAACACACCAGCCCTGCCATTTGATGTGGGCCTGAGGGGGGTTTATTCAGGTGTGGCGACCGGTGCTGCCACCGCCCTGCCTCTGATGTTGCGTCCATCCGCGACCAGGTGCCGGAGCTGCGTCTAAGAGCCCAGTGTTCCGGCCCTGGAGATGAATAGAGGGCCTGTTGATGGAGCTCGTCTGTGGGGCCCTGTGGTTTCTCCCCTCTTACACGCAGAGGTAGGGATATACTAGCGACCAGGGCATTCACCTGCTGAAGAGAAGAAGGGTCGACTTTGCCCCACACTTTGACTGCAGGGAAACTTAAAATAAGGTGGATGAGTTTGTGTGTGTCCTTGTGTCCTCCACCCTGGCTAAGTTCCCGCCCCACCTGTCTGAACGAACACCTCTGTGTGCCTGAGTTAAGGTTGGTCTGGGTCAGCAAAGTTGGATTGGCTTAAATGGGCCGCCTGGCATTGCATCAAGGACGCAGCCTTCAATCACTCCATGTGGCTGAAGGGTTTGGGTGTATTTTCTTAGGAGGTGTGATTGGTCTAAAAAATCCCTTCACTTTATTTTAGATAGAGTGAGGAGGGTTATTAATATAGTATTGACATAAAGGTATTTCAGTCGACTAGACTTGAATCAAAATGTTAATTTAACACCCAGTTTTTAGCTCTACACTGCGATTGCCCTTACTGCAGGGTTATATTTGGCTAGCTGTAAAGGAATTTCAACACATGTTATTTAATTTGTACATCCACAGGGTGTCTGAGGTCTTGGAAAGTCTTTAAAACATTGGACCTAGTAATAAGAAAGGGGCATTTAAAGGTCATTTAAATGATGAAGTGGTGGAATTGTAATGACAGTGACATAACAGATGTGAGAAAGTGGGAAGTGGAGCGTAGTCCTGTAGTGCTATCCAGGCAACGGCAACTGGCCCCCCCATGCACACCAAACAAATATTATACCATAAAAAAAGCTTTGGTATTGCTTTTGTGTAAATGTGCATAAATGTGCAGCAAGGTGCTAAATTATCCATTACACTGCTATCTCTCTTCAATCACGGGTCATCAAATATTACTTTTTTGTTCAGTCTTTAGCATCTCATAAGTTGCACATGTTACATTTATTTCCGTTTCAGACAGACAGAGAGCAGAGGAGAAAGGCCGCAATGTCACCTGGTCCATGTATGACTTTTATTAGTCCTGGTCTGCAGACTGCTGACAGGGAGCTTTATAACACAGCACAATAATAAGTATGAAATAAGTATGAAAATGAAAATAGAGAGACAGAGAGCACCAACTCTGCAGATACACACACCACTAGATGATGAATGCTCATTTTGAGACTTTCAATTACTTTTTCTGTACAAGCACTCATTTTGGGTGTGCAAGAGATAAATCTCAGATGAAGTGAAATCAAAGCAGGAATTATTATTGTTAGATTTTTTCTGAAATGTTGTTATTGTGACAGCTCTACCCATGTAGTACAGATTGAACATTTGTTAGCTGAGAAAATACTATGCATTTTTAATAGCTAATAAAACAATGATAAATTATGTCTGTGTAGCGTTACCTAGTTCCAAGTCATTACAAAGGTAAAGTCAACATGCTCATCAGCTGCCCTCAATCTCTTTTGTCAGGGTTGAATGTGTCCCTCTGATAACACCCTTGGCCCCAGCCTGGCCCCCCCAGTAAAATTGGTCTAGAACCGCCACTGCTTAGATCTCTAAGTTACCAATCACTGCAAAGTAAACTAAACCATAAAGTTGTGACATTTGCCTCATTTATGTTTTAAAGTGTGTCAACTGCAAGGAAGAGGGAGGGCTGAATGTGTGGTTATGCAAATTAGAACCCCTCACATGTACATAAGAAGTCCTGAAAATATGCTTCAAATATCAACAATTTAATGCAGTGAATAAATATGTGTACAACTTACTCTCCTGAATAATTTTGGGAGGTTACTAAAGAAGGCCTTACACAGCATGAAATGTATTAAAAGGGTTCAAAACGTCTCCATTATTGCTTGGAATTGCTGAAACCCTGATCCTGCATTCTGCAAAATGGCCTGAACAAAACAAAAGCAACGATTCAAAGTTTCCTTATCACGGGGTTATACGTAGAAAGAAAGCGTCACTGTTTTGACAATCAGCGTGTTTCAGCATCCTGACCTTCATGGTCGGAGAGTTAATTTGAAAAATGATTTCTCTGAACTAAAAGAATCTATGATTTCTGTTGTATTCAAAGTTTGTCTTTGACCTCCGAGAATGAAGGAGGCTACAGAGAGTCACCCACATGCTGCCTCTATCACACCACCATCAGCAGGCTCCTCGGGGGTTTAATAAGCGACAGCTCACAGACACACATTCACAGCTTCACCGCAGATAGTACACTGGAATTTAGCGTTCTTTTTGCTTCTTGGAGAAATGAAACCACAACGTTTCAGTGGTTTCATTTCTGACTTACTGCGGCATAGAGAGTTTATCTGACATGTGACATCTTGGCAGTACGAAGAAACTGACTGTCAATGTTGCGGATTACAGGGAAGAGAGAAAAAGAGTCTCTTGTCGCTGCTCATGGTATGTTCGCTGTTGTTGCAGATAGAGAAGCAGCCTGCAGGTCATCAGTCATGAAGTGACAACCTGCAGCCAGATGTTTCAAAACAGTGGAGTGAAAGAAAAGCTTTAAATCATAGACGAGGGACGGGTAAGTCTAGGTCCTGTGTCAATCACAGCCATCCCCCAAACCCACTCTCTCTCTTACACACACACAAATACACACACTTCCTCCTCCTTCCCCCAGTGTATTTTTTCCACTGCTGTTAACAGGAGCCATATAGAGCTCAGTTCATAATGAAAGACCCCCCAGAGGCCATGGCAGGGACTAATAACCCTTTTAATAAGTCTCTGTTAGTGTTGAAAGGCGGGTCTCTTTATGCTGCAAGTGTATATGTGCTGTAAAGTCTTTTCCAGCTCACTACTGTAATTTTATGGCTCTGTTTTATCCTTTTTTTCTCAAAGCCTGTCAGAAAAAAATGGGGAGGGAAGTTAAAGAGTGTGTTTGTGGATCTGTGTGCTGTAGGCCCTTCCAGTTTAAGGCCATGAGAGGAGTAAAACGGATACATCTGCATGAAAAAACTTAAATGACTTGTTTTATTTAATGAACTGTTTTAACAATTCATTGCTTTATAAGGAGGCCGGGTTGTAAGTTTAAGGGTCAAAAGCAAAGACATGAACCAGTTCAGAAGTGTGATTTTGGATTTTCATGCTTTGATTAATTTTCAATTCAGCCTGACTTTCTACTTAAGGCCTCTGCTGGCTGTTTAATAAAGAGATTATAGAAGTATAAATTATAATATGTATCACTTATTTAGACAAACCACATGCCTGCGCACACGCACACCCCTCTCCTTTTATGTCCCCTACTTGCACTCTCACTCCCTCACTGTACTCTAAACATTAAATGTTTAAAATTAATAATTATGAAACTGTCATTTAGCCTCATCTGTTTCAATATCATTGTTAATGTAATATATTTATTTACTTACTTTTTAGATGTTATTTCTGTTATATTTTTTATAAACATTATTTGTCTTATTTGATTGTTTTTTTTTTTTTTTTGTTTTGTTTTTGTCTTGGATTTAGACTCTTATTATTATTATTATTATTATTATTATTATTATTATTATTATTATTATTATTATTTCTTTGTCCGCTTTTTATGATGTTCATATTCGTGCCTTGTCTACTTGTTAATCTGTCTACTATCATTTGGTCACCCTCTTCTTGTAAAGCACATTTCTTTCACAATAAAATGAAAATAAAATAATAATAAATAAACTATAATATGTAAAAGTAGCATATACAAGTATAACTTTTCATAATATATTTAAGATTTAAAAAAAACGTGAGCTCTAACAATTTAAATTCAACTTGAGTTTGACTTTATCTCGACCTGATTCGAGATTCCCATGTTTTAAAACTTTGTACATGAAAATATATTTAAGCATGAAAAACAGTGCAAATAAAAGAAAGATCTCGATACCATGTGTTGGAATTCAGAGTAAGACTAAAATAAATAGACTGATCTCATCTGAGATATCTCAGTGGTAACAGAGGTGGTAACACACAACGTTCCACTGTTGCATAATAAAACTGCTGTGTATACTAAATGCTTCAAGGCAGGGTCCTATCTACAGTTACAGTCAGAATGTAGAGAAGAGATAAAGTGAAACATCAGAGATCATAACGCACACTGACAAGATTCACAAGACTCTGCTTATATCTGCTGATTTGGTCCTTTACAAAGTTTATTTTGAAATTATCTCATCCTGCTTTATTGTAACAGTCAACATAGAATACAAAGTGTAGAAAAGGCCGTGCTGAAACTCACTTACACTACCCTGCAGCAGCTATTTCATTCATTAGAAATAACTATATGGAATCAATCTGTCTTAATGCTGGTGATCTGGCTTGCTTTATGTACCTCACAAGGAAGGCATCAGTAAAAATGTCAGTGTTTCATTATCGGCCAAAAGACTCCTAACAGGAGTTTTAAAACATTTCTTTTAACATATTATAAAACTAAAGTTGGGTGAGACAAAGAACTTACTGCATGTTACTCTTATTACTCTTCTCTTAAGTACACCAAGTGTGTTAGTGAGTCCTTGTGAAAGTACAGTGTAGAGCTCCCGAGTTTCTCCAGCTCATTTGTTGTTCAGCATTGTCATAAACATATCTCCTTTCAGCTTGTTGTGACAAAGTGTCAAAGAGGTTGCATTGTGCTGAAACGCTGTAATAACACAGCAGCGTACAGAAAAAAGCCAAACGTCAGCAGTCCTGCAGTGTGGAGGAGGGGAGCAGAGGAGTGGATAAGATCCCATCTGTGACCAGCAGGCTGTGCTGAAGCAACATCACTCCTCCTCACGCTTCACTAACTCCTCTCTGACGGACAGGCCACAATCACAGAACTCTTTTTTTTTCATTGAAGTGGAGATGAAATAATTCTGCCTCTGCTGGATCGCCAAAAGGAGTAAAAGGAAAGAGTGAGTGCAGGGTTAAGTTCAAGTGTAAATATCCTATCTGGCTGTTTCGTGTGTTTGAGGTCTGCGGATGGGTGTGCCTACTACTGACACCATCACTACCATCACTGCTGCTTTTCCTGTCAACCTCTATTCTGCATGCAGTTCTTTATTTTGCCGTCACACTTTTCTCTTCTGCACAAAGAAGAAAGGGAAAATGCTTGAAGAAAATGAAAAAACACACTTTCCCAGCTGTATGGAAGTTTTCAGTAGTCACTTATTTTCTGCTGCTTTGTTCTTGCCCAGAACAATAGCTTCAGCTTCCCAAACATTTGATAACAGTTTCAGAGTCTCTAGAGAGTCTCCTCTGAATGGAGAAGAGACGCCTTGGCTCTGACAAATAAAGTGTGTGTTGCATTTGAATTGTGAAGGCCCATATTCCAGCCTTTTTTCTGACTGTTCCGTAGGTCAAATAGACCTCTCTCTCTCTCTTTTGCTCCCTCTCATTCCCTTCTCTCTCTCTTTTGCTCCCTCTCATTCCCTTCTCTCTCTCTTTCCTCTGCCTCTCTCTCTCTCTCTCTCTCTCTCTCTCTCTCTCTCTCTCTCTCTCTCTCTCTCTCTCTCTCTCTCTCTCTCTCTCTCTCTCTTTCCCATTCATCCTGGCCTGTGTACAAGTCCTAGCAGTTGTCAGTTTCAGGAAATGCACCATGCTCTGTTGGGAAGTGAGGTATCTGCCTCTGGGCCAGACCCCCCCCCCTTCCACAATTTTTATCAACTGCTTACGGGAAGCAGCAGATCCAGTAAGCAGACAATGCTCACTCGGCCTTTCCTCTGCTGCTGCTGTGGTTGTATGCAAAGTGATACAAAGTGCATACAGGCTGAAGAGATACTGCAGATATTTAAATGAATGGAATGCTGGGCGGATGGCTGCAGCACTGAACTCCTCTGCTATCCTCTGCTCTTAATGCCTAGTGTGTGTGAGTGAGTGTATGCATGCATGTAAGGCTTTATCACACATGAATACACACAAATACACACACACCAGTCTGTATATCCATGCACTGTGCTCCCCTCTTGTTAATCCAAATGCTTTTACACTTTGTTTGACATGTGATTTCTACAGGCTCTATATTTATACTGCTGAGCTACAACTTCAACCCCCTGCTGCGCACACCCCCTCCCCACTTACACACACACACACACACTTGCTGCTGTACACCCTTAAACAGTGTTTCAGAGTGAAAGCCTTGTTGAGCCAGCCTCACCAGATCTGCAGAGCAGCACCGCAAAAGTGTGTGTAGAAAAGCAACAAAAACAAAGCCGTATGTTTTAGGGCTTGAATGTGATGTATGAGCAGGCAGAGTGTGTATATGTGTGTGTCCCAGAGTGTGTGTGTGTGTGTAGGAGTGGGGGAGAGCAGCTTGAGTCCAAACAGGATATTGTAGTACACGGGGGCACAGATTCTTCCTGCGGCAGTTTGGCTCAGTGGGTTTCAGGACAGACTCGGCGACAAGCAGGCAGCACCCCCTACGATGTTGCACGCACGCACACACACACACACACACACAGACACACACACGCACACACACACTCAGATTCTTCTTGCCTCTCATCAGATAACTAACTCAATAGCCAGCCTCCCTTTTTGTGAGGGAAACAACTTTATTGGACTCTGACAGCTTCCTGAGAAGAGAGGAGACAGATTATTAAAGTCAGTTTAATATAAAATGTTCGACAATGATGAAATTAATCATGGGTAACTACAAATAATCTCAACTGAACATGTTACCTCAAGCTAAACTTTCTCAACTAAGTATTTAAATAAAATAAATTTGACTTTTTGTAGATAATTTAACCCCTCAAACATCTCTGCCCTGGCTTGGAGTGCATAAGATGGCCTTGAACTTTCCATTTAAGATGTTTTGCTGTGTGCAGATCACACCACAGTTGACTGTTTGTAGTCTGATAAATCTGTCACTCCATATAAAAGTGTTTGTCAGACATGCCTTCAAGAAAAAAAGAAAAAGTTACACCCGAGGGCAAGGAAACTTCAGCAGGAGAGATGTTATTTAAAGACCGAAACCAGGCCAGTGTACTAGAATAACCCTGCAGCCGTGAGCTCTCAGGGCTGTTTGATACAACCGACTCTGTGTTGCTTTTTCCACTCTTATTCTACGGGAATAAAGAGTCCGAGTCCAAATACTTTCTCCTTATGAAAGTTAAGCATTTGTGCACAAAATCCAAGAAGAGTGAAGGTTGGTGCTTTGAAGGGTGTGGGCGGAACGGATTCACCTCATGTTCGAGACCTGGAGAGTCGTGACCAGGGCGAGAGGAGTGCAGTGTGTGTAGGTGTGAGCAGAGGTTCATCTCACAGGGATGTCAGAGCTTTAAAACAAGCTGTCTGTCAGGTGCCAAATCCGGCAGCACCAGTCCACTCAATCCATCCACTACATCAGTAACACTCTGTAGGCTGACTGACTGAGAGTGTATGTAGCTGCATGGGTTTTCTTCTTGGAGGGAAACTTTCTGTGCACCATATGGACAACACACTGCAGTAAAAAAGCAGATCAGGAATATAAACACTGAAACAATTTAGGCAGAATGTGAGTCAGAGCTTACTAAATTATTAGTTTTGGGTTAGGACCAGCTTTTCTCATTCCCCTCCATCCCTTGTGTGTTTCGCTGAGTTTCTCGGTAGCTCTATAAAAACGTTGTTTGGACAAGAAAGCAGACATTGTTATTTGCCTAAATTTTATTGGTAAATATGACTTTATGAGCCTGGAGTTTCCATTATTTTTCAGCCATTAGCATCTGGTCATTTGTGTGCTATGAAATCTAAATCCAGTTCTCATTTGTTACTTTGCACAAAGTGTTTTGTAATGAAACAAATGAGGCAGTGTGTTGTTATTAATTTCACGGTTCCAGCCAAATTGTTTATACAACAATCAGAATTTAGAGTCATTATTTTTCTATGGCACATGGAGGGAGCTATCATTCATTGCTAAATAGATCTCCAAGGGTTAAACTTACTCAGACCATAATGTTTAAATTAAAGCTGCACCTTCATTTTTTCTGTTTCGTTCTGGTGTCGATCTTTTCAGATACACAAGTGATCAGTAAAACTCTGCACATGTCACTGGAAATAAATATTCCACATGCAGTTGGGATAACTAGAAATGCACACAGTGAAATCACCCTTTCAAGTTGGCTCTGGAATCACTAGTCTGTTGAACAAATTATTAATACTGTATTATTGTATAGTGTATAACCCGACCAGGATCCTTACGTCAGCAGGTGGAAGTCTTTTAAATGTACCCAGAGTCAAATCTAGTTCTGGTGAAGGGGCCTTTGGTTACTGTGGTCCATCTTTTTGGAACAAACTGCCTGCTGACCATAGGTCCATCACAACTGTCTCCACTTTTAAAAAAAGACTGAAAACACATTTATTTTCTCAAGCATATGAATGATATAATGACTGTTGTGACTGGATGCATGTGCAGCAACACTTGCTGTGTCTGATGTATGTTGGGTGTATCTATTGTTTTTCTGTTTTTATTTATTCTATTTGGAAAAATGTTTTTATGTTTTTAATTGCCCATGTAAAGCACATTGAACTTACGTGTAATGAAATGTGCTTTATAAATATAACTGCTATTGCTATTGCTATTATTGTGGGCCTCAAATTTTGGTCATATATTTATAAGCTGTAATACAGTAGCCACTAGCTTGGTCTGTTGCTCAGGTTAATGGATACTGTCATAATACCATAATGCTCTACTACCCGGATGTAAATAAGCACAGATGGTATCTTGTAGCGCTGCATGATTTGGCATTTAAAAAATGGAGATAAAGTTGTATATAGGCTGTGTCTGGTTATGACTGGGATATAACCACTCGATTGGAGCAATGTGTAACCAGCACAGGCATGTGGAGGATAACCTGTAAGAAGGACCCAAGTCTGGTGGTGCTAACTCTTCTAACTTTAGCCACACTCTGTAAACCTATTTGACATTGTGTACACGCAGATTCAGTGATATTTTGTAAGCACTGTTACATTCATTATGCTCAACTTTGACTGTTTTCTGAGTGTTCTCTCACCCCTGGACCAGTCAGTAAGTCAGAATCAAAATTTCTGTTTAAAGGACTAAAAAAAACTTTTCTGTGATATCATGTATGCCTAATAGCAACAGGGCCTCACTCACAACCCATTTAAAACAACCCCTGACCCCTTTCCTTTTAATGTTTTCTCATCCCTCATGTGTGCTTACTTAATTGCCAAGGTTATGACTGATGAAAGATGAACCCATCCCTCTGTGCCTTCACTGAGAGCAGGTTCACACTCACCCCCAAGCAGGGAAAAGCAATAGGAAGCCAAAGCAATAAAAGGCTTTGACATTGATGGGCCTGTTTCCCAAACACTTAGGACCTTAAGTCGTCTCCTCTCCAGTCTGGCTGCAGGGGCCGAGAGGCTCCACGTCTTATTGCTGTGTCTGACTAGAGTCGCCATGCCCCAGAGAGGGTCGACGTTTGGTCTCGGCCTCTTGGTTCCTGTCTGTCTCTCTGTGTGTCTGTGAGTCACTGAACATGCTACAGAACAGGCAGTGGGGTAGGTGGGTGAGGAATTTCTGTGTGTGTCGAAGGCCTTCAGCAAACAGGCCCGCACAGTGTGAAAGCAAATACACAGAGCTGTTCTGAAAAGAAAAAGAAAGAGATATATCTGACTGTCTTCTGATCAATTTAACTGCATTTGTAGAGCACCTTTCATACCAACACGCAGTCCGAAATACTTCACATGGGAACAAACAGAGAACATAAAAACACAAATTGACAATAAAGCATTAAATGTTTGAGACACTAAATTATTACAACAGTAAAAAACAGCAAACGGAAAACCTGTATGCATTTTAAAAAAAAGATGTAAATAGAATGGTTTAAAGTTATCTAGAAAACAATGTTAAGCCTTTTGAAAATTCCTTCAAAATAAAAGCCATGGAATGTATGTAATTTCCTATCATTCAGAGGGAATATAGATAAAGAATGCAACAAGGGAGCTGACGGGTGATACCAGAATTTAACATAAGCTACATGTGAATACTTGGGAAATTAGTTTTATAGAAAGTCTCCTGACAAAACTACAAAGCAGAAACAAAAAAAAAGCTGTGTTTATTTTTTCCTTGAACCCTTTGGCGTGCAATTACGGGAACGTCTGTAAAAACACAAAGCACAGCCACAGAAAAATAATCATTCCCATCATGATAAAAACGACTCAGCTTCACTTTCATGTTACTGTGAGAGGATTAAAATCCAACACAACCTCTCCCCCCTCTTTTTTTCCAAAGTTGCTGTTGAACAACTTCTTAACCCCCTCCGTTCGTCCATTTGGCTTCACTGACTGGATTAGCTTCATGCACAAGGCCCCTACTCACGCCAGTGGATTGCTTATGACAGGCCCTTATGCAGACACCTTGACTGCCATGAGCAATTACTTTAAATACACAGGAGAGGGCCAGAGCTGGGCTGACCTGTGGGAGGGAGAGAGGAGGTGGGGAAGAGAGAAAGAGGGAGGGCAGCTCTTTAGAGAGAGGGAGGAAAGAGGAACTCCCCAAAGCTAATTCTAGAGTATTTTAAATTCTATGTTGTTTTCCTAAATCACACTGTGAATGTGTCATGAGTTAAAGGTATTAGTACCCCCAGTTTTCTAAGTCCAGTAGAGAACTTTCATGCTGTATTACACTTATTGACTCCTGAGGACACAGCAGTATGTTGTATGAAAAGATGGAAGACATAACAGCTCCCCAAAAGTAGAGCCAAAATATAAAGAGATCCCCTACTGATTAGCTGCACTTTAGTTCATAAACCCAGCCTCCTCAGTTTTAACAGATGGGTCAAACTTATTAGTAAAAAAAAAACATGTCAGATGACTTTTTCTCAAACATTGAAACTGTCTTAAAGTTAGTTGTAATCATG
The DNA here is from genome assembly GCF_009762535.1 of Notolabrus celidotus. Lineage (NCBI taxonomy): Eukaryota > Metazoa > Chordata > Actinopteri > Labriformes > Labridae > Notolabrus > Notolabrus celidotus. The sequence continues at coordinate 28,952,072 of NC_048277.1, forward strand.
CTGATTCATGCTGAGATTTTTCACAGCGTGTTTATTGAGTTTTGAAACATACAGATATATGTTCGTTGGGTTCTTCAGTAAAATAAGAGTAGGTTTAATTAAAAGAAACAAAACAAAACAAACAAAAAAACAAAAACAAGAAAGTAGACAACTAGAACACAACACAAACTAAGCTTGGCCGTTCAACAAGTTACACAAAGAAATAAACAGTATGTATTTGAGGTAACTATAGAGCATTATACAGAAGGGCTCCAGAAGGAAAAAAAGAAGGAAAACAGGTCAAGTCTGCATACGTGTAATCTGCAAACACATCATGACCTGGAAGTCTAACAGCATAAATGCGTATAAGGAAGCAAAGTAGTAAACAAAACCTCAACAGAAGAAGAAGAGGAAGGGAAGTAAACAAGACAGACGTGGCAGAAGCGAGTACATGCAAAAGATGTATGTGTTTTTACTGTTTGATATACAACCAGTTAAACTCTTCCTTACTTGTTTGTCGATTATTTTGGTATGTAACATAATAGGTTAACTGGAAGAGGGTCTAATAGTAACAAGCTGAATTTGACATATCGCCACCGAAAGGCAGACATACTTCTGTCGGTAAACCGATTCCTGCTAAATCTTGTAAACTAGAACAAGGACACTTGTCCAGTTAAAGTGCTTAATCGAGCTAGCTCACAATGGTGTGGCTCCTGCTCTGTGGACTGTGTTGACCTGATGGGATTTGGCTTCAGTTTTGTACAAGAGGGAGACATGGAGTCAGATTGTCCATCTTTACATACAGTCAATAGTCTGATCTCTTCGCTGGTCTTGTCCAGCACAAGTGTGAGGAGCACGTCTACCTGTGTCAGATGAGGCAGGCATCAAAATGAACCACATGAACTTTGTTGATCTAAAGAGGCATCAGTCATTCAGTCCGTTTCACAATCCCCCCCAAAAAAACTCACACAGTAGCTTTAAGTGGAGGGAAAAAGAAATGCAGATTTGACATGTAGTTCTGTGAAACATCAATAAAATCTTTTGCTGTCATTTGTAATCAGATCACATTCACATCACACTCATGCAACTGAATCTGTCTCCACCCCGCCGTTCCTACAACCTGTTATGTTACCCAAATCCATCCATGTCTCGCCTCAGTGCTACACCTCAGATATTCTTACATGTCTGCACGTCTGACAGTGGCAGAACTGACAGCAGTCCTGATCCCTCCCAGCCTCCCCCCGCCTGAGTCTGTGTGTGTGTGTGTCGATCAGGTTTCATACAGATCTGGACTAGCTCTGTTACACTACAGGCCTTGTTGTCCCTGCTGCTGCTGCTGCTGCTGCCGGGGTTTCCTTCTGGCTCTGCTCTGTTTCAGCTAAAATTGGGGAGGGTCCTAAGGAACTGACGGGGTCTGATGAGTGCAAAGAGTTCACAGGGTTGTTGGTGTTGAGGTTTAGTTTGTGATGTATATGTTTCTCTTTTCTTGTTTCTTTCTGTGCTTTGGGCATGCTGAAGTTCTTTAAGCATATCCATCACTCTGTCAGTCCGTAATGTTGTTTAAAGGTAAAGAAAATAAATAATCTTCATGATTAAAGAAATCACAATTATTTTATTTGTTACATTTTTACATTTTATCCTGATGTCTACAAACACAAACAAGATGTTTGATACATATATAGAGGAAATATTGACCTTGAAGGGGTTTCCTTAGCTTATTTTTGCCATTATTCCTATCATTAAAACATTAAATCATCTTTAACAATAACAATGTATCTTGCTGAAGAAGAAGTTGACTGCAGCAAAATAGCAGAAGACAAATCTGTTTTGTAATGATACAGTTATTGTGGGTAGCGCTTTAAGAGGGAAAAAATGAGTATATGACAGCCCCTTTTCACATGCTGGCCCATTTATCATACAGCCAGTATCAGTGAACCATTAGTATTACATTCTGAATTTCTACAGATGATAAAAGACACTTGAAGATAATGCTGAATTTGACCACACATTTATTAAAAACACAACTTTATTGTGTCACACAAAGAAGCTCTTCAACACCACGCTTCAATCCAATTTCCTCATGCCCTTTTGTATCCGGGCCAACATTTCCATCTTCTTCCTCTGAGTCAGTTTTTCCTTGTTAATCAAAACACTGCAGAGACTTGGGAGTTCTCATGAATTTGACATCACCTTCCAGCGAAAAAAAAACAGTGTGTCATGTAACACCCGCAAAGAGACAGGATCGTTCTAATGTACCATAACAGAAAAGGCAGCTGGTAAAAGGTCCAGGCACATCAAGGTGTTTGATTTTGAAGTGTACCGAAGTGCTTACTGGCCCACTTAATGCACTGATTGTGGGCGCAGCAGCAGGTATTGTAACGTTTTGTTTTGTTTTGTATTGTATCGTGTCGTATCGTATCGTATCCTATGTGAAGAATCCTGTACGTTCTGTGCCTCTTGTGCCACCACGTGATATAGTAGTTCAATGTGAAATCCCACACTGGGACACATTCCCTTTTTTTGTTGTGGATGCATGAGTATGAGTACAACAGTGCAGTGAAGAGGAAGCATAATCACAATCTAAAAGGGCTTCAATTCCTACCCTTGTTGTGATGCAGCTGTATTGTCTCAGTCAAAACTTTACTGTGTGTAATGCTGTCTCAACCTTCAGAAACTGTTGTCTAAACAACGCAAATAAGGTATGGTAAGTATGTTCATACACCAGTTTTCCTTAACTTTCTTAAGGGAGAAGTACTGTAGTTGTGCTTTTTCCTTTAGTGCAAGTGTGCACAATTTGAGTTCAGGTTGCTTTGTAAAGTTTTTGGACAGCGTTGTTGGAGAACAGTTGAGGAGAGCGTCAGATGTGTGAGAGAATGAAGGAGTGGTGAAGGCCGGCGTTTGTGTGAGGTGAACCAAAGCTTTTGCACTTTGCTCTGCTTCACTTCTTTCTTAGCAAACGTCTTTCCCTCCAACTCCCTCTATGTGATGTCTTTTTCTGACACACACACACACACACACACACACACACACACGCACACACACACACGCACACACACACGCACACACACACACACACACACACACACACACACACACACACACACACGCACACGCACAGGCACACACACGCAGTGTAATGGCTAGAAATGTGTAGAGCTGCTGAGCTGTTCCACATGTGTAGGGTGCGTCAGATCAAATTAGGCCTCATTGACAAAGGGCCTTTTACACACACACAGGTGGATAACGGGTGGGGGGGTGGGGATGGGGGGGGGGTTTGGGGGGCTTGTAGTCAGTCCAAAATCCAGCCAGTCAGCAAACCAGCCAGTCAGTTAGTTAATCAGTCAACCTGCCACTCAGACGGCAGCAGCTTCAGCTGCAGTGTGTGTGATGTTTGGACTGGCAGAGTGTGATTTGACAGCTTTTTCTTCCACTCACATGCTCGTTCCAAAAGAATGCAAAGAAAATGTCTGAGGATGTCTGGATTTTCCTTAAGTGTCTCAGCACAGCCTCATCATCATTTTGGAACACTTTGGAGGCTAGGTGCTCGCAGGCTTAGTCGCAGTTTGAAGTATCAGTGAGCTACGCCTTGACACATAGTTGAACCCCTCAAATCACAGAACTCAGCAGTGTGTCAACAGGCTGCGTTTGTGGGATAAAAAGTGTAATTTACAATACTTCTGGACTATGTTTACCTCTCTTTTCCTTAATTTATTGCATTCCTTCTCCACATTGTCACTTTTCATATATAAGCATAAATCCCCTTATGGCACACACACACATATATAGGGGGGAGACACACACACAGCACCCCCTGGGTGCCGGGGTAACCATAATGCAGCTGCGGCAGCGCAGGCTGAGTTATTACGTTTAATCCGTCTAATTGTTGAGTTTCATAGAATGGGACCCAGTCTGCTTTGGAACTAATTCTGTCTGGGCATTCTATTTAATTCGCCACACTGGGCCCTAAGCTCTTCTAAAGGAAGGCTTGCACCCCCTCCTCTCTGCTCCCTCCACCCCACCCTTTAAGAATATAAACCCCTTATCTTCTCCTCTCCCTCCCCTCTCTCTTGCGTGGCAGAACACTGGGTGACTTGTGCTGGAGAGTGATTTCTCAACAGTCCATAAAACATTCTTCTGACGTTTTGGACATCCACTCTAATGAGGCGGGATAATAGGAGCAGAGCTATCATGAGCCCTGCAGTAGCACCACCCTTGCCAGCAGACACTTTTATACAACAATAATATCAAAGTTGCATGAAGACGTGAGGCACGGCATGAAATGAATGGAAATTGAGATGCATGTCTGTAGATGGCTAAAGAGAAGCGTATTGGAGGCGTCACGTGTGCAGCACAAACTTCAAAAATACGTTATGACATAGAAGGTTTCTAAAAATAAATCAATATGTGAATGGAAGTGTGTGCTCCTGCTGGGGTTTAATTTGTTCAACTGTACAAGAACTGTGTGTAGCTTAGCCGGCGTGCTAGCAGCCTCACTCAAAAACAATGCTGCTTTAACTGGTGGGGGGTTGATTGGCTGGATGGTTGGTTGCGTGGCTGAACAGTGATAATCCGCACTTGCAAATCCCATGCGTTTAGTCAAATTATTCCCCAGCCTTAAGGCTCCCATTGTGGCCGCTGGCTGGTGTGCCGCTGTCTGAGCCCCCCACGGGGACAACAATGCCACCATTCAAGGCCACTCGCTGCTACCGACGGGCAATTTCAGGTGTGAATTGGCTGTGTAGCCAGTGGCTTATATTAAATGACCTTAGACGTGACCTCCAGGCGGTAAGAGAGGATAGAGAAGGAGGGGGGTGGGAGAAGGAAAGAAACAGAGTAAGTATTTGGAAAGGAAAGGGATTATGAGAAAGAGAGGCAGCACTTTACCTCATCTTTTTGCTCTGATAGCTGGAACGAGCTACGTTGTTGGAAAAGAAACAAATAATAAGAGGGGGAATTTGTGAGAAAGGTAAAGTATGATCCCCTCGGCCCTCATCTTCTTTTCCCTCCACTTGGTTCCTGCTAAACCCTCTCCTCTGTTCTCCCCTCCTTCCCCCCAATAATGTGCTTTTAATCATATCTCCTTGGCTGGCTTGCTTGCGTGGGTGAGTGCTGCGTCAAGGCCCTTTGATGGGAATCTGCGATGCGCCCTAAACTCTTTTGAAGTGGCCGGCCGGGGAGCTACAGGGGGGCTAGCTATGGGGCCGAGGGCTTTGATGTGCCAGGGTCTGGAGAGGCCGGCTGCACGCTGCCCTGCACCGATCTGTCAGTAGCACAGCTGCACTGCTCGCTGGGGAGCCCCGGCCTCCAAACCCTGACTGACTGGCCGATTTACTCACCTAGATGACTGCATGCACTATGTACCTGCAGAGAATAGTGCCAAGTTGTGGGGAAAAGGTTAACTTTAGAAGAACTAAGCAGCAGAATGTGAAATCCTCTCTGACAAAAGCAGGCTTGTACCTTTAATAAAACTGCACTTTTTAAAATCTATTTGTTGACATGTTCTTTTGAGAGATTATAAACTTGAAGTCCACACAAACCCAAGTCCTGCAAAGTGTTTTCCTTTATTTTCTGTCAAGCAGCTCGCAGAGAAAAACCCCGTAGTGGACGGCTGTTTTCTGCTCAAACTCTATGTAAATGTGCCATTGGGAATTTTTTCACTTTGACTCGTGCCAAATGGAATCTGTTTTCTCCGCAGCTGCACGAAACCATTAAAAAGAGACCATGTGTTCTAACCTGTTAGGTTTCAGTCGAGCTCAACCTTGGCTCAACTCTCCACCTGGAGAGGAGAGCGGTTTCCAAGGCTGAAGATATTGACACTTAGCTCACGCACAGCTTGTCTCTGCTTTTATGAGGAGGATGCATTAATTGCCTGACTGCAACTGAGAACATTATTCAACGTCACAGATGTTTATTTTGTATGCATTATTATCCAACATCTGTCTTTTGTGGGATGCTTTTTTACTTTTCTTTTTGAGGTACTCTGTTACGAGTCATACAGTATGACAAATAGCACGAGACGTACAGCCAACAGATTTTTGTTTTGGATTAAGTTGTGCTTTTTTCTGATACTACAGTGTTGAAACACTGCTGTTTGAGCTGTTCAGCTTAGAGGCTTCCCTTTTATGTGTGTGTAGTGAGTTTAAGTTTAGCCTTTGGAGGGATTGTTGGTGAAAGTCTCATTTCTCTCCAATTATACAGAAGTCAGAAAGTAGTGCAAAAGGAAATTAACAAAATGCATGGTCAGCTTTTTAACACCTACTCAGTTACACATTTTCACACCTCGGTGTTGTCCAGCGCTACTGTACGGTGTGTTCTGCACTGTTAGCTGCTGGATATTTCTCTTGGTTTAGTTGGAGGCTGCCCACTGGAGTGTCACAGTAGTAGGTAAAGGAGCCGAGGCAAGGGGTCGGCATATTTTACATGCACTTTTTAATTTCAGGTTTCCCAGCTGGTCTAGAATCGACACCTGGAGGCAAGCCAGCTTCTGAGTAAGCTACATTTGTTAAAAAAATATTGTGATAGTAATTGAATATGGACAGAAGGCTGGATAAACAGTGAGAGACTAGCAGCAGAGCCCCTGTAGCAGTCATTTTCTCCTGAAGGATTAGCTTGACTGTAATGAAAAATGATGATGGGGAATTGCTCTCCTGTGGCAGTTTGCTTGTTGACGTTGCTTCTGGATCATACACTCCTCTGGAGAACAGATCATCCTCAGTTAACCTCGGTGAACATCACTTTGATATATGGCTCTCCTCTTCTCACCTGTGGTAACATTTCTCTGTAACTGAGCAGCAGACAGGCACAACCGTCAGTGACCATCCTGGAGTTTGTTTACCATCAACATTAAGGTTGTAAAATTCATCTGATTTGATGACGGCTGTCTGAGGTTGTCATTCTGCTGGATCAGCTAATGGTGGAGTGTTAGGATGTAGTGTGTTGGTATTTAAGGCCCAGGTGTGAATGAGTTCACTGGGTAACATTTAATGGAGCACGTTCCCTTGAAGTGGAGAGAGAGTTTCTTCACTCAGAGAAACAAGGTTACAATCCTAACTGACTGTTTTCACTACTCCCCCCTCTACTCTGCTAACACAGAGCTCGCAGCACTGCAGGAGCCTCATCCGTCAACAGAGCTGTCAGTCATTCAAGTATTTCTCTTTTGTAGTGTCAAATAACTAATTAAATGAAACTGCTTTGAAAAATGAACGCCTGTAAATGAATCAGCGTCATATGAACACATTTTAAAGGCACAATTGTCAAAAAATTATTTGACTGTTATACATTTTCTGTTGTGGCATTGCAGCAACTGCCAGTCTTAACATATGAAGCCAATGTGGAAGTGTTATAAACTGCAATTCATCGAGTGCCACATACACACCCATTTCAAAAAAGACAATCTTTGCAGCAAAAATAAACGTGCTTACAGCTTGTTACAGCAGTTTTCAGCAGCAAGAGACTATTTATTTTTATTTTTATTTTTTAAATACTTTATTTTCAGTTTTTTGTTATATAACAAGACAAAAAAACAGACAGACAAACCATAATTAAAAAGGAAGGAAAGAAATACACACGCACATCATCGGAATGAAAAAAAAACAAACAAACAGACAAAACAAAGAAAATATACATACATACATGCCCACACTGCCATTTAACAGTAAGGTGAGATAATAAATCAGTGTCAGACCAAAATGAAGAAAGTAAGTAATTAATGACATTCCACTGTCTAAAAGTCCAAGGGTAAATTAAAGATCCAGGTGCAGAGTCCATATGTTCAGTCTAAG